>NC_051163.1:34006506-34040677 GCF_013339745.2 Dermacentor silvarum | reverse complement strand
ATCTTTCACCGGTGCCATGGGCTGTTGAGCACGAGGTCGCGGGATCGAATCCCGGCCACGGCGGCCGCATTTCGATGGGGGCGAAATGCGAAAACACCCGTGTACATAGAATTAGGTGCACGTTAAAGAACCCCAGGTGGTCCAAATTTCTGGAGTCCCCCACTACGGTGTGCCTCGTAATCGGATCGTGGTTTTGGCATGTAAAACCATAATTTATATTTTTTGTTCACCGGTGACCGCTTTTCACCGGCCAATAAATGTTAAACGTTATCGCTCGGCGCAGAACGTGCCTGCATCTATCGGAAGTTTCTCGAACGTTATCGATGCTTCTATCTGTTGTCTGTTGTCACCGACGATTATGTAATTTGATTGTATGAGCGGCGCGACTTGTGTAATACTTTCTGGATCACACGCGGGCACCAGGGATTACTCTGCAACCTTCGATGATTCATGTATAGACACCGACGCGTTTTGCCACTGATCATATTTCGACGATCGCCGACTGTGTTCGCCGCTATCGTTGTGCTTCGAGTGCAACTTGTTTTTGTGGGCACAGGTTCACCCAATAAAAACTCGGTTTCGTCATTCAGACTTTTGCGACTGTTTTCTGCACCGTCACTACTACGTGACAATCTATTTAGAAACTACAGAAATTGGTTTTAGAAAACAATAGGTTTTTCTCAAATCTCCTAATGCCACAAATAATCTGAGTATCTCCAAGCAACGGTCAACAGTATTACCTTGGTTTTCTCAAACTACGTGGCATTCGCATATATTTAAAGTTCGGCTAAAGTTACGTGTGGCACCCTGTATATACGCGTTTATATATAGTGCCACTGGCGGTATTCTGCTCCGGATTACCAGACCTGATATATATACACATGCATCATATACATATATACCCATACACACTCTTCTAAGCTCTGCATCCCCTCCCTACCTCTACCACGTGACCGGTTTGCCACACTTCACACGCTTTCTCTCCTTCCTTCCTTCCTTCCTTCCTTCCTTCACACGCATACATCTTTCTTTTCACTTTGACACTCCGAATGCGAACGCATTAACACAACTGCACTAGTATCCTGACAAGTAGCCTGCCCAGCGTTGTCTGCTAAATATGCAACAAAGTGTAGTGGATGCAAATTCTCTAAGTAGTGTCGTTGGAGGCAGTGTTGGAGTGACCGGAAGTTTCTCTAGCATCGCGGCAACATACACATAAAACTTCTCATTGAACGTAGGGATATCGATGTGTAAAAATGACGAACGAACATTTAGGAAGGTCAAGCGGTTTTCAAAAGCTGACAGGTATGTCACAGTTTCAGCAAGTCTGCCGCTATAAGACCTTCCGGCTGTCACAACTTTTAAGCTGCAGTTCATCATTGTTCTATTGATAATTCCTGTTTCCAACTACAAGAAAAACAGTACATATTCCAGCTCGGAACCGAAGAGGCATTTCTTATATTTAACCCAACAACAAGAATTTGTCTTATTGAATAGTGCCTTAAGTGCCCCTTTGTCAAGGTCGTTAAGGTAGTTAGAACCACCACTGCAAGAGACGTACCAATGCAGAACAGCTGGAGAGTATGTGAAAACCTGCACCCTATCTCACAATAACCTTGCAGCAAAAACACCGCATATCCAAGAAGTGAATGATGATGAATGGGCGAAGCACCGGCCCGGGGATCATTCGGGCCAAACGCCGGAAGCGTTCTCCGGAAGCCGCATGCCGGAGCCTGGCGTACATATACTTATACATATATGCATATATGTACACATATATATGTACATATACATACTGTAGATGAGTACAGTATATACAGCGCTTATATAGCCCTAGTGCACCGCAGCGCTCCTACCTACGGACGAGAGAGAGAGCGCGCGTGTCGGGAACGAGAGAGAAAGAGAAAGAGAGCACAGCTGCGCCTCTACCGGGAGCGGCGAGTACTAGCGTGGCTATGACGGCGCGACGAGGGACAAGGCTCGACCCTAAGGAGCTTCGCCCCTAAAATACGATATGGATACGTGCCAAAGATACCTGCCAAAGCTATGCGAGGTGTACAGAATCAATAACCATGCGCAGCGCAATATATTTCCGGGAGTCAGTCACTGAATATTAGCAGGTCTTTCATTTGACGACGATAGTGCATCCTGGCAAGAAGTCTTCATTGTCGATTAAAAGATGTTTTACAGCCAAGCTGTAGCCTCTAGTTGGTCGGGATTTTTCGTGGCGTGCTCAGCCAAATAACGGCAGCTGGAAAAAGGGTTCCTGCTTGAGTTTCCGCATAACAGGATTACGTTTTCCCATATATCACAATTACAATTCGATGCTATCATGCCTGTAGGTTGTGTGTAAGTCGTACTTCATGAATTTTCTTACACATTTTACTTTGAGAAATTCAATTGCTTCAATAACGCTCTTGCGCCATGCGGAGGGCCCGCAAGGATGAGGATGTATGCTGTGCTAAAGTACCGCCACCCAGCGCCCGCAGCCAGTCATACATACCTTGAAAGGCAGCGGCAAAAGGGCTTTATCTCTCAGTTTCGACGTAACAGCTTTGTTTGTAGTATATTCGAATAACAATTCGAAAATGTCATCTATGCCTGCAGCTAGTGTGTAATTTGTAACTAGGGATTTTCGGACGTAATTTACTCATAAACATTATTGTAGTTGAATAAGGCATTTGCACTAGGCGGACGGCCTTGATGAATCAGGATGTATGCTTAACTTCCGTACACGCGCGTGCGCGCGTGGCGTGCGTACGCCGCTTGTGGTGCTTCTGTAACCTTGTCTAACGTGCGCAAACGCTTCGCTTTACATCCACTTCTCCAGGGTGGAATGCAGGAGGAATTTTTAGAGCGAAAGCTCTGATACGCCATGTCTCGCAAGGTCATTCATCGCGTCGCAATGATTTCGAGCCTCCGGAGTGCAAATGTGGCAGATGGGACATTACGCGGCGAGATCCGCTGCAGATCGACAGGCGTCACTGCTGCGCTCGCTCGGAGCCTCACCGCACCTGTACCACGTCACTATAGGCAAGGGTTCAATGGCTGCTTCGCCGGCACTTGGTCACTAAGTGTCGCCATGGATGGCACGCCGGCTGTGCCGTCTCTGCGCTGCGCTTCAGCGCAAGCGACAGGCTGAATCCAAACATCTAGTAGATATAGCTAGACGGCAGGCTGAAAAATTTCAAACAAAGGCAAACTTGGCTGCTGAAACACAGAAGCAAAGGGAGGCCAAAAAGGCAGCAGATCCCCCGCCCTGTGGGAATCGATGTTATGCGAAGTACTGTGCGGGGAGCCTACCAAGTCAACGAAACCACCATGGGAGCACCAAGGCGTAGACGGCTGTTTCATGGCCTACATGACACGCATGTCATGACATTCATGTCATGACCTATCATTCATGACTGAACCCATTCCAGGGGTTTCTAGGTGTTAATCATTTTTCGCCGAGTCACTGTCAGTTTTGCTGAATCATGCTTATGACTATGACTTCTACCATCATCCTTTAGTGTTTCCTTCACTTAGTGCCCTCGTCCGAACCCATTCCAGCTGTTTGAGTGTTAATCTTTTTTCGCCGAGTCATTGTCATTTTTGCTGAGTCACGCTTATGACTATGACTTTTACCATCATCTATTCTGTGATTCAAAGGCGGCACTACAATGTGTTTTGTCAGCTATTCGCCGCGGGTCCCGGGGACAACTCGTGTCGGAGACACGAGAAATGCACCATCATACGATCGCAAAAGGACCCGACGTCGTGTTTCAGTGGCTGCTGGCCCATTCTTTCATCTCCGTCAACGACCTCGCCGACGAAGCTGCTAGGAAGCACACTAAGGAGCAAACCTTGTTTCTGTGCCTTTATTGAGGACTGACGCAGCCCAACACCTAAGCAAGCTAGCGCACAGTATGACATTGGAGAAGTGGCACACACCTGAATTCACCCATCATCGGTTGCATTCTCTTCACCCACCTACGCAACTGCGGCTGTTACCTGGACTTCCGCGAAGTGAGGAAACAATGCTGTGCCGCTTACGCTTGGGTCTTGCATTCACCAGTGCTTACACGTGTTTTATTGCAATGGCTGATAGCGCCGAGTGCAATGCCTGCGGTGTCGAGGAGACCATAGAACACCTACTGTCCATGATTTCAAAACGGAAGACATAACCTGTGCACAACTCTCAATCAGCTGGATAAAAACCATTCACCTTGAACAAAATTAATGAAATGACCATGAAAGCACCAAGACGTAGGTGGCTGTTTCATGACCTGCATGACACATGTCATGATATTCATGTCATTACCTATCATTCATGTTCGTCGTACACCCTTCTCATACTATGCCAATTTTGGTACCTATCAAGTTAGCGAAACGACCATGATAGCACTAAGACGTAGGCGGCTTGATAGATAGATAAATAGATACTGTCGAAGTGGCCAATGTTCGCTGAGAAATGGTTCGCATTTAATAAGCAGGTTATAGAGAAGCTTACCAAGCGCGGAAGTGTGCAATAATGAAACACTCTGTGAACAGTGTTTGCAAAACCAAGCCAAACAGACGTTTCGCTCGTGATAACTAGGTTTACAAGAATTAAACGTCAGCCAATTTCCTTTTTGAACAGGGAAGCTATTTAAGCCAGCCGTAATTTAGGGTGCGTAGCAAGAAACTACAAAGAAACAAACTTTCTTGCCGAGGCGGGATTCGAGCCCGCGTACCTCCGGTCGCAAAGCGAGCGTAGTAAACATTAGGCTATACAGCCACGCTTGCGGAGCATGCATTTATGGGAACCATATGATTGCGTTCGAGCGTCGTCGTCCACAGCTGGCGCGTTCGTACGCTCGTTCTCTGAGGTGAAGAGGTTTTGCGCGCTATGGAGAGCGATAGAGAGACGCATTCACGGAGCGGGTCTCCTGGAACGCGATGTCGGTGTACTCGCAGCGATGGCAGTAAGTCCTAGACGCGCGAAAAGAAATTATCATCATCATTAACAATAAGATGAAAAGTTCGCGCGCACTTCCGGAAAATGCTGGGCTACGATTGCTCAGCGTTGCTCTTTCAAGCGTTTTTTTTTTTTCCTTTTAGTTGAATCTAGGTGGGTTATCTATAGGGAATGCATGCGCAATCCGCCGACTGCCCACTGCTGATAGAGCCAGGTTCTCTTACATCTAGATAGAGTACTCTCTCGTCTTGAGCCACAGCTGTGGCACAAGATTTCCGTTTAGCTTTGATAAATTGTTTGTCCAAACTGCAACTATAGAAATCTTCATTAAAGCCACAAGGCTACTTTCGAAAAGATGTATATAACCTTATGTGAATCTTTTGATCGCTGGTTAGCGCAGTAATGCTTAGCACAATTTTTCTTTCGCCTTCAGAAGTGTTGCATATATTTGAACGTGAAGCCACCTGTGACTCTTGCCCCCACTACAGTGCCTAGAATACATTACCCCCAAATTGCGGCTGCTGGCTCCTGCTCTATTGCCGATTGTACTACTACTAATTGGATCGCACAGTAAAGGTCAAGCTAAGTCTATATAATCCTTTCACTGGGCACTGACAGGCGCCGTCGATTTTGCGTCGGTTTCATTTCGTGTACTACATTCGAGGTGCTGACATTTCCTTTGTTTGTGCCTTTTAACTTTATCGATGATTTGCATCCGTGTGATGAACATATACAATTTAGGATGTTAAAGCCACTTTAGAATTCTAGTTGTTCTACAGTACGCGTGCAGCCTTTGTCAAATATATACGGGCTACTACGCGCCTTCACATTTGTGTCGTACAGCTGTGTTATTAAGTATGGCACTCCTTATAGTCCACACCTTTTTGTTTTGGGTACGAGGGTTTCTTCCTTTCCTCAATTTGTTGGGTTGGATGACGTACCAGCATTAATACCTTCAGCACGGTGAATTCAGCCTGGCGGTCACAGGAAACGTAACTCGTATACTATTGACAAAAAGTGTGTTTTGTGGCACACCGTGTATTTTATCCCGGTCGTTCCTGGCACTCTTTTGTAGCATGAGCTACACTGGCCGAGGCTGAGCAGTTTCGCGTGGCTCCTGGAGAGCCGTGCTGCGCATTCGCGAGAAGCAGTGACGTCACACGGCACACAGCTGGCGTTTGCCCGGCGTTTGCGCTGGGCGTTTGCTAGTGTGGAATAGCCATGGAGAAGGAGAGCGCAATTGCTGCTCAGCAGCGCCAAAGAGCGGAGAAGCTTAACTCATTGGATCCCGAGGTAGTTGCCTGGCAATTAGCGGGTGAGCGTAGGAAGAACGAACAGAAGATGGCTATACGTGCTGCGGAGACACCGGAGCAAAGGGAGGAACGTCTAGCAAAGCGGCGTCGCCAGGAGGCTGAGCGACGTGCCCGACCATCTCAACAGCAGCAACAACAAGACGCCGTCGATGACGTCAAGGCTCGCTGATTGAGTGACTATACGGTGACTCGGACCTTCGAGGCGAACTTCGTAAACAATCCATTTGGATATGTGTGCGACGTGTGTGAAAGACTGTGGCACATGAAAAACTTGACGCCGGTAAGTAGTGCCATGCGTGAAACGTTGAGTTTCGCGGCGCCGCCTTAGTGGGGTGAAACCGTGGCGTGGGTTTGTACAACGCGCAAGAACTTTCTGGTTAAGCAGAAGGTCGCACAACGACAAGCGGGCTGCTGGAGTGTTACAGGATTCCTAAACCTGATGTTAGCCGCGGTTTGGCGCCACACTTGGCTTGATGAACTCGTAGTAGAGTCGCGGCGACATTATCTCTTTCAAGCTTTTTCTATTTATGCGGTACTTTCACTGGGTCAGGTACGTTTCAACTTTCATTGTCCCTGCTTACTGCATCTCTGTCTCGCCTTTCTTCTTCTCGCTCACAGACATTTTCAAAACATCATTCAATTTTTCGATGGATCCAATTAGCTTAAAGCTATGATCATTCAGACCATAAACATGCCGTTCATGCTGGCTTTCTTGTTTATGATAAGCTTTATTAGCTGGTAAATGTGTCTTAACGTGAAAAACTCCCGATAGAGAGAGAGAGAGCAAGGAGGAGGGAATGCAGGGAGGTCAACCAGACAGAAGAGCATCCGGTTTGCTACCCTGCACTAGGGGTAAGGGAAAGGGGAGATAGAGAAAAATAGGGAGAGAATGAGCACTGAGTACACGTGGGACGATGTACAGGGACACTATAGGCGGTCTCTTAAACCGATGCACTTCAAGTACAGTACTAATGCACGCAACGCTTTTTGTGCCAGTGACGGGTGTAGCCACGGTCCGAGTATCTTTGACTCGGTTTAAAGTTGTCCTTAGAGAGAGGCGTTGTACGTCGTAGCGAGGACAGGTACACAATAGGTGCTCGATGGTTTCCTCGCACATACAGGAGTCGCACATCAGGCTCTCGGCCATTCCCATACGATGTGAGTAAGCGTTCGTGAACGCCACTCCCAGCCACAAGCGGCACAGCAAGGTTGCTTCAACGCGGGAAAGGCTAGATGGCAGTTGTAGCCGTAGCAAGGGGTCCAACTTATATAATCGGCAATTGAAGGCACTTGAACTCCATAAAGCTTGTGACGTTTTGCGTGCAAGCAGACGAAGTTCCCTGGCAGTGTCCGTCAACGTGAAGGTATTGTACGCGTCTGGGTGTCTTCGTGGGCAGATCGGGCAGATCTGTCAGCAATGTCGTTGCCGATGATGCCACAGTGAGCAGGAATCCACTGGAAGACTATGCTGTGCCCTGTTTCCAGAGTATGGTGATGCACTCCCGATAGAGCTTTCTGTTGCTGAATACGTGCTACATGAACGCGTTCTTTCCGAGCGTGAAAGAAGCTTTCCGACCGTGAAATAAAAACACTATTGCCACGCGACAGGCCGCTCGAGGCACTTTAACTGTATTCGCGGCCTTCTTTCACGCTCGGAAAAACACTTTTATGTAGCACGTATTGGGCTACAGAAAGCTGTATACGCAGTTTTTCGTGTTGCTCTATAATTTTCCAATTGTCACTTTTCATCTAATTATATAATTTAGAAGTTGAATAATTAACAAAGACTACTCATGTAATTAGGAGGAATGCAATAAAAATCTGAGCATCTCCAAGTGACGCCAAACAACATTACCTTGGTTCTGTCCCGCTACGTTGCATTTGCATATTTTTAAATCTTGGTGCATGCTAGTTGATGCTAGTTGGCACACCCTGTATACATAAGATGTGTATATAGTGCCTCTAGCGGTAGTCTGTTCCGCACCACCGGACCAGGTATATATCATTTCTGCACCTTATACACATATGCACACACACTCTTCAAAGTTCTTCCGTCCCTTCTTTAACTCTACCACGTGATCGGCTTCCCACACTTATTACACACACAATTTTTCCACTTTGACATTCTTAATGCGAACGCGTTAAAACAACTGCTCTGGAAAACGTGCGAACTGAGACTCCTATGGCCTCATTACAAGTGAGTAGCCTACCCGGCGTTGTCCGTTAAGTATGAAACAAAGCCTAGTCAATGCAAATTCACTACAAAGTGTCGTTGCGGGCAGTGTCGGAGTGACCGGAAGTATCTCGATACCATCTCCGCAACATAAACATAGCCCTTCTGTTTAAACGTAGTGATATTGATGTGTAAAAATTATATACGATCGTTATCTGAATCAAACCTTCCTCCTTGTGAGAGACTATCACCTCCCTTGCATACGGTGTACGACACTCGACGAATGTTTGTACCCCAGTGGTTGTGCGTCTCGACGCGATCAGGCGCATCACGCTCTGCTTACTTTTCTAAAAGAATTTAACTTAAGTGCACGTTTGTGGCCTATTTCTGTTTTCGGGAGACGGAACCTCAGGCACTATTGCTTCTACTTCGGCATTCTTTAGTGGTGCGACCCGCAGTGAGCGGCCCTACTGTGAGTGACCTGTAGTGTGCGTGTTCTGCATAATTCTTTGAGATGTGTCATATTTCTTTCTTCTTCCCTCCCCTTCTGCTTATCGTCCATTTCTATGTTGCTGGCTCCTCGTTTCTGAAGGATAGGCAGGCGTTGTGTCCTATTTGGTGGCCGTTGCCATCCTGCTCCTCACTTTCCCTTTCCTGTCTAGCGCATATATGTTTTCAAAACAAATAACAATGAGAATACGCAGAGAGGTGTCACATCTTCGGCATGTCTGCCGATATAAGACCTTCCGTTAGCGAGAGCTGTTTGGCCAGTTCGTGCGTGATGAACATGAAAAAGTGGGTACCAGCCTATACTCAAAGACGCGTGCACAAAAAAAGGCCTTTAGACCAGGTCGGACGCTGGTACCAGCGTCAGCCCGTGTCGAATGCCTTTTCTTTTGCACTCGTCTTAGCATAATCGCTGGTACCACGTTTTTCACGTTAATTAAGACCTTCCAGCTGCCACAACGTTTAACCTGCAGTTCATCACAGCAGGGGCATCTGCGTAAGCAGGCGTTGACTGCTCATTTCCAAGTATTGTAAGTTTTATTGAGATCAAGATCATTGACATCACTGGGCTCTGCTGCACAAACTCTATCTTTAACGGAGCGCCAAAGAAAAAAAAATCACAGCATATCCACGGGGTGAATGATGATGAGTGGGCGAAGCTCCGGAGGGAATCATCGGATCTCCCGCTTAAGGGGACGCTAGCACAAACGCGTTAGAAACGTGTAGTACTCTCTAGTAAGGGGGAGCGGCCGCAGCGTCTTACTGCAGCCATTTACACATGCCTGGAACGTGCACCGCGTTTGCCGACGCCATCACATGACTGCTGAGAGAGTGTACCCCTCGTATTCATAAACGCTCCTCGACTTGAACTTGACTTGCCACCGCCTTGGGTAGCGCGTTCGAAACGCGTTGAAGGTAAGGCGGAGAGGCCACAGCGTCTTACACCAGCTTCTTACACGGGCCGTAACGCGCTAGCACAAACGCGTTAGAAACGCGCTAGAAACGCGGCCTTTCGTTAATGTTGGGTATTTATTGCCATCGTGGTGCGTGTGTCTATGTGCGCTTCGTGGCGTAGTGGTTGGCGCCGCGCGTTCGGGAGCGAGGGGGTCCCTGGTTCGATTCCGCGCTACGGATACAACTTTCGGAATTTTTTTTTTCATAAAACGCCGGAAGCGTTCTCCGGAAGCCGGAAGCTGGCTTCCAAAACCGGAAGCGGAACCGGAAGCGGAACCGGAAGTGGAACCGGGAGCGGAAGTCGGCTTCCGGTTATACTATACGTATACATATATATGTATATATAGGTATACATATATATACGGACACACAACGCCATCTATTGAGCAATTCATAAAACTATACGTGGCTACCTACTACGATGGGGACGAACGGGTGCCGCTATAAGGAGCTTCGCCCCTAAAAGTCGAGCGGAGAAAGGTCAGGGGATCTCGGCGGCCAAAACAACGCTCCTGCACGCCCGATCCACTGCCGTGGGAAACGTCTGTCCAACCTGAACTCTTTGCCGTGGTGGAGAAATAGGGTAGTGCTCCGTCGTGCTTGAAACCACGCTTCACGCAGGTTATTCAGGGAAAGATTGGAGACAAAGTCTTCGACTACAACACCTAATATTTCTTCGCTGTACATCTTTGCGTTCACGTTGTCCTAAAAATGTAAGGTCCAATGATCCTGTCTAAGAGTATGCCACACCAAACATTCACACTCCAGCGAACTTGATGCTTGTGCTTCCGCAGCCAGTGTGGATTTTTGCGACCAATAATACGCTTTGTGAATATTCAGTGCCACTGCGGCAAAACTGACCTTCATCTGTCCAAATTATTGTGTGTAAGAAGTGCTTTTCTCCATCAATTTTGATCAGGCCCCAATTGCAGAAGTCAACGCGCCTTTCAAAGTCCGCCTCACCTAGGTCCTAGGTGAAGATAAACATGATAGGGATAGAACGTATGCTTTCTTAGCATATTTTGCAAGTGATGCGACCTCACTGATCGGCAATCTGTCGGGAAAACTTAGGAAATTGGCCACCGATAACGAAAGTACGACATACCGAGGTTATTTTCTGTCGTTTTAGGTTAGGGCACAGATATGGCACTCACTCCTACTTGCTGACCAATGATGCACCTCCTGTCTGTGATAGATGTGGCGAGGCGCTGACGGTTCTTCACATCTTGTTAGAGTGTCGGGAAATAGACGATCAGAGGAAAAAGTATTTCGCCCCTGCATACAGACAACACATTCCCCTTCACCCTGCAATGTTTCTCGGAATAGAACCGATTTTTGAAAATAAGGTAGTTTTGAGATTTTTACATGATGTTGGTAAATTGCTAGTTATAAGACCAAGGTATTCGTAGCATACCCTCTTACTAGAGGCTACAGCTGCGACAGCACTATTGTAGAGCACCTGCCTCCCAGCCCTTAGGTTCGAGGGCCTTGTTGAGGCACTTGTGCTTGTGTCATCAACGTGTCGTTATATTTGAGAGAGACATTTCATGGAGCCCCCATGTATCATACATGAAGAAGCGGTTAGCAGGCATCTGTCACATGTTTAAGTTCTTCACTGGAAAGACATGGAGAATGTCCACAAGTGCTATGCTGCAACTATACAATGTGCAGTTTCTCGGCTTTCTGCGGTACAGCTTGCCAGCCTTAACTGTCGCAAACAAAAATTGTAGGACGCTTAAGCTTCGCCTTTCAGAGTAGAACGCGTTAGCGTTGTCGGGACCCGTTCGCATCGCATCGTTTGCATACGGCAAGTAGGCTTCATTCCCTGAAACATTGAACGTGCGAAAGCCAGCTTACAAAGACCAAGCTTACACCGATCCCCTTAAAGTCGGCTTCACTTTTAAAAAGAAATACATTGCTGGGTAGACGTTTTTCCAGGGGCAATATAAGTGGACATTAAAATGTGAAGGCCCTAGCGCCTTTTTTATTATTTTATTAATTGTTTGCTATTGCCCCGACGCGCGCGCGTGTCCAAAATTAATTAGCAGGTGAAGTCCCAATTTGACCTGCCTTATGGAGTCTACATGCAAGCGCTCCCTACCCTGCCTAGGATGCGAGCGCCATCTGGACATCATTTGCTCAAGTACCTAAACGCGCGGCTGTAGGTCTGGTAGAAATGCTGGAAAAGTGGAGTGTTTGAGTTTCCTTGTAGCAGAATTGGGTTTTCTCGTACATTCAAATTACAATCCGACGCCGATCGGTAAACAATCCGACGGCGAAACCGACGCTGAATGGTAAAGTCATACTATACCATTTTTTCTGACGGATTTCACTGTGATAAATTCAATTTTTGTTCACCAAAACCTTGCACCACGTGGAGGGCCTATGTGGTCGAGATGGTTGGGGATGATTTTCGCCGCCAACCGCCGACATCGCAAGCCGACGTCGGTTGCAACGCCGGTTTTTCTGCGACGCAGGGCCGTGAACGCATTAAACTGCCCTATAACGCGCCCAGGGCAGGCGCGCAGGCGCAGACGAGGAGATGCGATTCAGACAAGGCGCGCAATCAACGTGATCCCGAACCTCCGCCAGCATGGTGGCGCCATCTAGTTAAGGCACCTGCAAACGCAGCATGCGCAGGCGCAGACGACAAGATGGGCTTCAGACGAGGCGCGCAATCAACGTTATCCTGAGCGTCCGCCAGTATGCTGACGCCATCTAGTGAACACGCCTGCAAACGCAGCGTGTCCGACATGTAAGTTGCATATAACAGTTGCATGCTGCATCTAATTGGACCTGGTTAACTCAAGCAGGCTAGGTGACTATTTCTCATCAGCCCGTTTTGCAAATTCCTATAAACAATCATCATCATCATCATCAACAACAACGTACCGTGCCACGGATCAAGGGATGTCAGATGTGCGCCACGTATTCTGGATACCTCTTCGGTACACGTTATGGCGTCTCCTCGCAAGGTACGAATGGCTGCTGAAGAAGCAAATCGTAGAGCTACGTGCGCGCCTACAACCAGGCATCATCAGGCTCAGCAGACTGTTGTGCAGAGAGCATTACAAACCGCAGCTCGCTGTCGACGCCGGACGGACAGTTCAGATCGTTCTCGTCGAAACGAGGCCAAGAGACTTCGCCGCTAAGACCCTGCTGTGTGGGGTGCCGAAATTGGAGATACATACTCTTGAGCCGCTCCACCAGCTTACGCTGTGAGTGTGCTGCGTGTGCCGCGCAGGCCTGTGATTTTTTTTCTAGTTGCACGAGCGCCCAGGCACACTCTTGTTTATTGCGCACAAACTTCCGGTTAAGGACCGACGTCCGGTTTGTCACAGAGGTGGGACGAAATAAAGAATAAAAAATACAGACAGGTAGATATCGATGGTTCTACTTATGGTTGATGATAGATATATGCGAGCGCAGATTTAGTACAGTAAAGATACAATTAAGTGTAAGGAATATTTAGAAACAATTAAGGAAAGTGTAATCGCCATACACAGAACACAGAATTGTACATTTTAGATATCCACTGCATCAGTACAGGTTTCCGTGAAACTCCAACACCAGAAGTGACGTCATCAGTGTGCCAGGGAAACACGATTATTACTAAATACAAAAAATATGCTAATTAGAGCTACGTACACAGCACCTGACAGAGTGAACGCCTGCCTAACACAGCTGAAGGGTGGCGTCGCGACGGAGCGCCTGCTCCGTCGCTCACTCGCGCGTGCCAGCTGCGTGCCGGCGCTTGTTACATGCTCCCACATCAGCGGCGCAGGGGCGCGTAAGGTGCGCTTCATGCACCGTCGGCTAGGGGGCTACGCGTCGCGCCCTCCTCCGCTCCCTCGCCCGCTCCTGTGTGCGTGGCGGTTCCCCGCCAGTTCCATTTGCTCGGTCCTCCGAGTTCAGTTTCTAGCCCTACACCCGCGTACGCCAACACCAATGTGCGAATGCCACTAGCTCATTTTTCATGTTAAAGTGTAATTTCTGCGGCATATCATCTCGAACATATTATGGTGAATATGGAGCGAGATTGTTATGCACTTAGATGCAGGACTCTTTCGTCTTGAGCCACAATTGTGGCAAAACATTCCGGCTTAGCTTTGTTAAATTATTTGCCCAAACTGCAAATATAGGTCTCTGCATTAAAGCCACATGACTACGTTCGAAAATAAGCATATAACCTTATTTGAAGCTTTTGACAGCTGGTTAGTACAGTAATGTATAGCGCCATTTTTTTATCGTGTTTGTATGCGTTCCACAGATTTCAAAGGGAAGCTTTCTGGACCTCTTTCCCCCACCTTGCTGGTTCTGGCTACCGACTCCTGCTATCTTGCCGATTGTGTGTATAACAACTACTTGGACCGCACGCTAAAGGCCCAGCTAAGCCTGTATAATCCACTCACTTGGCGCTGACAGACGCCGTCGGGTTTCCGTCAGTTTCATTTCAGGTACTACATTCGAGGTGCGATGACGACAACGCCATGGCCGGCGTTCCTCAACAGGCTGTCGCTGTCACACGCCTCTTCTTGCTCTTCAAGAGTGCTGTTCCTACAGCAGTTGCATCGAGTACTGCGTCGCACCATGTCTCTTCATCGTAATGTTAGAATCAGCTTGAGGAGCTCGAGCGCAACGCTTAGCCTTGCTGTCACTTCGAGTGCTTCGCCTACGCACGATGCTGCCATTTCTTGCTCTGACTTTGCCTTTCGTTGTGCCTTTCAACTTTAGCGATGATTTGCCTCCGTGAGATGAAGATATACAATTTAGGACGTGTAAAAGCACTTTAGAATTCTTGTTGTTTATACTTTACGCGTAATGCATTTGTCAAATATATGCGGGCTACTGAGCGACTTCACAATTTGTGCCCTTGAGCTGCGTGGTTAAATGTGGTGCTCCTTACAGTCCACACTTTTTGTTTTGAGTACGCAGGTTTCTTTCATACCTCAATTTGTCGGGTCTGATGACACACCAGCATTAATACCTTCAACAATGTGAAGTCAGCCTGGCGGTGTTACAGGAAGCGTAACCCGTCTACTATTGACAAAGTGTGTGTTTCGTAGCACACCATGTATTTGATCATGGCTGGTCCTGGTGCTCATTTTTCCTTTTCTGGCTATCAAATCATCTTATTCCTCAACACTCGTCCACTAATATAGCCCACCTGCCTCTGTGTCTCGGAGTCTTATGGTATGAAAGGTTTCACAACGACAAGCGAGCATGCTCTGCCCATATCTTTGGCGCCAAAATATGCTGTTGGGTGGCCGCTTGTTCATATGCGAACAGCAGCAACGCTACAGAATTCATATACCTGATGTTAGCCACGGATTGGCACCACACTTGCCCTGATTTACGCGTAGAGTCGCGGCGCCATGTCGACTCTACTTGATTCGCTTTTAAGCTTTTTTCGGTTCATGCGCTTCTTTCGGTGGGTTGAGTATACATTCCAACTTTGATTGTCCCTGCTTACTGCACCTCTGTCTCCCTTTTGTTCTTGCTCACAGTCATTTTCAAAACATGTTGTATTCTTCGATGGATCAAGTTAGCGTAAAGCTACGATCATTCACACCTGAAATATGCCAATCGTGGTGGCTTTCCCGCCTATGATAGTAACACGTATATTAACACATAAATGTGTCTCACACAAATATAATGCAGAGCTAGGTCCCGTAATTTGACACTCTAACGCAGCCTGTTAGTTGGCAGTCTGGGGAATGTGCACGAAGATAACAGAACTTGTACTGCGGAGCAAAGGACTGAAGGCGTTTATATGTAGCTGAATAACCAGCTTCAATCGCTTCAAGCCACTGGCTGGAAATTACGTTCAGTTTCTATATGTGGGACCGCATCGTAATTTGAGAAAATCAATCCCAATGGGCAATGAACCCAAAATGTCGCCAGCGCGCTTGAGGCTACACGCGCAGCCCACCTATCTTGACTACATTACCGATATTGCCGGTCTCAAATCTGCCGTAAACTTTATGTAAAGTTTGTATTTGGGGAGTTCGCAGACGTCGTTTACTTTTGTTGGGACATGAGTGCAGAAGATAATTATTTGAAAACTTCAGTATTTAAGGGAATGTTGCAGCTAGGGATTTTACGAAGCTGAATATATCCACTTTCTAGTCGTAATTCTGCTGCTCAGAAAGGTGACGAAAGTTTCTTACGACCTTGATGTAACCCAGTTTAAAGTTGCATGCTATTCACGGTGTTTGTTGTGATTGACGTCGAACAGTTTTGATCACTGGCGATCAGAATGTGAGCATAGGTCCTTAATAAAACTTGTTGTTGGGCTAGTTCGTACATGCTTCATATAACGGAAAGAGGTAACACACTAAGAAAAAGAGAGGCGGAAAGACGGTCCTTTCGCCTCTCTCTCTCTCTCTCTCTTTTTTTTTGTGTGTTGCATCTTTCCGTTATATGGAGCATCGGTCCGCTGATTTGATGCTGTTGCATGGTGTCACGTCCGTCTTTCTTTTTTTTATGTGCTTTGCTGGGGTCACTGATTACGCGCACACAGTCATCCATGACACTGCCTGTGTCATCGTGGTTAATTCTAATAATAAATGAACCCCTACACCATTCTGAGCACGACCACTCTCTCCCCTTCGACGTGCACTGTTCTAGAAGACACGTGACACAACTTTAGCACCGCTTCAATACCGAACATTACGTTGGCGCTCTTTTCCTGTTCGGAGACACGATCAACTTCAACAGGGTGAAGATATGCGAGATTTCATCCTTAATATCTTCACGGGCTTCATGGAAGTGTTTGCTTAGGAAACGTTTGCTATTGCAATTGATACAATATATTAGTCGAATATGCAAGATTATTATAAGTGAATTAACGTTGAGGATTGCGCCAGTGCCCATTTTATGACCACACGCCGAGCTGTTTTCACTGTAATAATATACAAGAAACCCGTTGGATGAACCTTGGGTTGATACATTTGCAAGCGATAAACTTATAAGTGTCCCTCAGCATATTGCGTTATGTAGTAACGCACACATACACACATAATTCATGTATTCCATACTTACACAGGTATATTACTTTCTGTTTTTTACATTAATTTTCATTAAGTTATTCTTCGGTCTTCTGTCTGATTTTCTTCTCTCACCTGTTCAATCCTGCCCTGTTGAAATTTCCCTTATCCTCTTTCACTACTGGCTTTACCCTCACACTTTCGGACTGAGGACTGCGAGAAAACCACCACTGAGCACGCCTGCTATAAAATGTGAAGCGAGCGTCTATGTCATTGGTAGAACATTTTTTGACATCTGCTGTGACGCGCTCGAACGCGTCCATTTTCTTCTATTTCTTCATCGCCAGCTATGAGAAGCGTGCGGTCAATTTTGTATAACCTTGTTGCTATGCGACGTGCCTGACACGCAGAGTAAGCGGTACCTTTATTCCGCTATAAGACGTGTTAAAAAACAACAGACGACGTTATTTACCTTGTAGAAACACATCACAGTACATTGAGAGACACGCTGTCCATTTCGAGGACGAACACGTCCCCTGACTCATTTTTTCATCGACAGCTAAATCAGAGATGCGCGCGCACACGTTTTGTAACTGTTGCTATAAAACTCGCCTTGCGCGCCAAGCGTCATAGGCGCTGGCTTGCACGAGTATATTCCGCTTTTTCAGGCATGCGTCCATGGCCTAATAAGACAGTGATCAGTCATTTCAGCACGTGGACACAAAGAACAGTTTCTGGACGACGGCATGAGACCGCCCCTTTTCTACGACCAGATTTTGACAGGAAGGGTTGCCGAATGTAATTTAAAGAGAAAAGGTTTGACACCTCGAAGAATGATTATACGCTTGACACGCTTAAGTACATCTAGCTAATTGCACTCTCAGTAAGGAGTCACAATAAAGGCGAACAGGGAGCGATGTGTGAACACATGCAGCAGAAACTTGCAGTGGTTTGTAGATTGTTGGGGTGCCATTTTCCTTTGAGATATTCTCCGAAGAACACTGAATAACAAAAATGTTTAGATGTCACACGATACGCAAATCGTTTCATTCCTTTCAAAAATAACCGTGACCCACCACATGACATGTTCTTATTATTTGGCCTGCATAGCCTTTGGTCCAAAATCACCACCGAACTGGATGTCTTTATTGGACGCTTGCATTTGCTCGCCCGAATTTTAAGTGTACGTCTTTGGAGTCACCTTCCATATCTGTAGTGCATGTCAATTGCCTTTTGTAGCATATTTCACTCCCATGTAATAAAGAAATACAAAAAGAAAACTGTACATGGTCTAATATAGAGAGCATCGAGCTTCTGTGCTGGGGGCCAGGGTTCAAAACTGACCATGGCACATTTGTTATATATAAAGTACTTCTAGTCACAACTGGCGACATCCAGTCACCGAAATTGTCAATAAATGGCCAGAAACTGGCAAACCGCAAAGTGTGGAAAAGAGTCAAATCAAGCTATCGCTGTAACACATATCTTTGCCTGCTGTTTTTTAGAAGTAATAAAAAACTGTGATAGATGCAAGGCTGCTAGAAAGGCGCGCCTTCAGGGTGCCCTGAATCGTTGCGAACGACGACAATCTGAAACCACTGCATACCGTCATTTTCATGCATACAAAGGTGCGCAGCGCCAGTTTAACATCTAGTTAATATGTTCAGAAACTGTATTGCACAACCTGACCACATGGGTAGCAATAATGTGTGCATTTCAGTCGTTCACCACAGATTCGCGCCTAAAGCGCATAACAACTTCAATGCAGGCTTAGTACTAGTGAACAGGCAATGATAACGATGGTCATGAACCTCGAACAATGGAAATTGGGGACATTTTATTCAATAAATTCCGCAATATCAGTACTTTTTTTATGAAATAGTCTGAGCCGTACACGAAGTATAGTAATCACTCGACTTTTCCCTACGGTGGACTGCACTGATTTTATCTTCGACAAAGATAAACGTGGCCATCACCTTCATAGAAACCATCCAAAAATGGATAGAACCAAGGCCTCCGTAAACAGTTTCCACACACACCTCTAATGCTTCAGATAACTGGAGAGTTCTTCAAAAATAAAAACGGTACACAAATTAAGCCATATGAAATCTCTCGATCCGTTCGGGTGCTGTGTGCTCTATTTTACACTTTTACAAGAAGTTTGTTATTGTTTCGCCAGTGTACTCCCGAATAGGCAAGCGTGATAGGTGATGTGAGTGTGACGACCGACTATGTTTCTTCTTTCTTTTTTTCATATACTAAGGTGGCCTAGAGAAATTAAGACGTTGTAATAATAATCGCGCACTGGGAAGAGCATATTTAGCAGCTATCTATAACGGCATACCTTGGTTCGGAATTTCTTGAATGTCTCGAGTGAATGCGCCTGCTTGGCAGCTCAGGAAGACGTGTTCGCTTGTTTTTGTTTCAACATATTAAGCAGTGCGGATAATCTCTGATAAAACAACACGTAGGATACTGTGTGTCGTACATTGTGCTGAAAGAATCTGATAATAAAACATGAATACTAGCCCTACATTGTACAGCTATAATGAATTTGAAGACTACCACCAGCTGGTTGCTGAAGTAGGAGTTAAGGTCGAGACGGCTTGCACACATCGCGTGCCGGCATCGTTCTCACGCTCGTTCTTTTGCTTGTTATATGTGAGAAATCACGTTGTTGCAATGACAACGCCGCCTATTGGTAGAGCAACTGCCCGGATGCTTGGTTGTGCTTGCTTGATCTTTTGACGCCTGTCACGTTCAAGACGTCACATTTCACGACGTTTCATCACCATCATCAGCCTATATTTATGTCCACTGCAGGGCGAAGGCCTCTCCCTGCAATCTATCTCCAATTAGCGCTGTCTTGCGCTAGCTGATTCCAACTTGGGCCTGCGAATTTGCTAACTTCACCACCCCACCTAGCTTTTTGCCTGTCCTCGACTGCGCTTCTCTTGTCTTGGTATCCATTCTGTAACTCTAATGGTCCACCGGTTATCCATCCTACGCATTACATGGCAAGCCCGGCTCGATATTTCTTTCTGTTAATGTCAGTTAGAATCTCCGCTGTCCAGTTTGCTCTCTGATCCACACCGCTCTCTTCCGGTCTCTTAACGTTAGGCCTAACACTTTTCGTTCCATCGCCCTTCGTGCGGTTCCTCTTTTTTTTTTTTTTCGCGTTCCATGTCCGCGCAAGCTCTCCCCTGCGTTCTAACTGCGCCTCGGAGAGCACAACTGAAAATGCGTCAAGCGTCACATCACGCTCGCTTGGCGTCGAGTAGTTCATAAGTCGAAAGACCGCGCAGTGCCGTTCAATACGACATTAATACATTTCCACACCAACTGCGCCGGCCCTTCGCGTGGCGCAAGGCGTTTGTGAACCAAATTTAATTTCTTGAAGTAAAATCCGTCAGAATAATTGTGAAGTACAACTTAGCGACAACCTACAAAAGTGATAACGTCGGAGTCTAATTTGAATATACGAGAAAACATAATTCTCTTCTGGCCGAAACTCAAACACAAACCCCTTTTCCACCATTTCCACAATTTATACAGTGCCGCGCCGCGGTTGCTTCCTTGCAAAAACACCATCCAGATTGCGCTCGCCTACTCGGCAGCCTACGGCCGCCGCGCGCGGAGGCGAAGTTGTACAAAACAGCTGCAGTTGCCGGGAAGCCTGATAAGCAGCCGTGGATCTTTGAATGCTATCGCGTTCCACTCTGAAAGGCGAAGCTTAAAGGGGGCATGACACCCAATTTTGATCATAATCTGTATTTTGTGAGGTAATCCTTATGCGTTCAAGAACACGTTGGCAAACGTTTTACGCATTTGAGCCAGCACATAATTTCTAATTGAATTTTTTTATGTTACACTCGAACGGCAAAACTGTCGAGCAAAACTCGCAGGCTCACGAGCCGTGACGTAACAAGCTGCATGCTTGCCGAGCAAGCATGTATATTCCGGCGAAGAATCCGTGTTTCAGCTGTGCGCGCCCGCGGGAAAGTTGTACTTGGTTCAGTTTGCCATTGGAATTGTTCAACTTGCAGCGGCTGAAACAATGCCACCGCGGCGCCTATGATAGCGAGCGGAGCAAGGGGTGCTCCGTGTCGTTCAGTTTCCCCAAGGAGCCCGTCAAGCGTAAGGCTTTGGGAGATGAATGTGTGCAGAAAGGACTGGCGCTCATCTGACAATTTTGTTTTGTTCTCGGAACACTTCACGCCGGACAGCTACAAAGATGATTTGCGCCTGCTCGCCGCGTCTGGGATACCCGTGAAGAAGCTCAGGTGCGGCCAGACGGGACACCGACGGCGTTCGCGCACCGACCCATCCGGCAGGCAGTGCCTCGGCGAAGCGTAAGCCTTTTTTTTTTTCTTTTTTTTTTTTTTTTTACTGATCTCGGGTGCAAAACGCAAGTTGACGTAAAGGTTCGAGTAAATACCTTCGTGATTCTTCGAAATACATACTTCAGTATTTCACTTCTACTCTGGCTGCGGCTGCTAATGGTACGGCCACGAATACGGCCGCGCGGGCCCTATATTCAAAGCGATGTGCAGTGGGTACAGAGTCAATGTGCGCCGAGCGCTGACGGCTTCGCGTGAGCTGTGTTCTGGCCACTTAGTTCGCGCTGAAGCGAGGCGCAACACGAAGGGCAATTTGCTCGCTGCTGCTGCCGCTCTTTCTCACGCCAGCGCTTCGACAGCGACTGTCGGCAGTCGTGGAGTCGGATGTGTTCATGTTTGCTGTGCACGCATGACACCATGCTTGTTAATTTAGTGAATTAACGAATGTTTACAAGCTCCCGCGACCGATAAAGCTACTCTCCTTACTTCGTATAGCTGTCTATATAATTTGCCCACGCAGTCTATTATTCTTCTTTCTGGCTAAACTGTGTCATTTTTTTTTCTTAAGTGACTACGCCACTGCACCATTCCCCCACCTGCAGCACACGGACATCCTAACGTCACGTTCGCCATAATGTACGCCTCTCTAGCGTCAGCACGGAGCCGTCACCGCGCCCGCAACCGTAGCTGGCATTGTATCTAGACTTCACGACGGTGCATGGCGTCACTCTTACACCCTTATTCGCTGTTTCTCCACCCTTCGCGCCTCCGCAGCCCAATGGAGAAGGCTTGGAATGGACGAGGGGGATGCCTCACAGGGCCTTGCTGCGGAGCGCGAAGCATCGTGATATTGTGGAGAAAAGTGACGCTTACTTCTGCAACCCCTGACGGAACGCGGCGGAGCGTCGCCAGGGAAGGAGGAGTGAAAGTGGAGAGAGAGAGGAAGAGACGAGTAGTGTAGGCTTTTACGCTTGTAGTCAAGTCCAGGTATATCCAGGCCTTGGGTGTTGGCTTACATTCACAACCGGAGCGCCCCACGGTGGCTGCGGCGTCGTGTGACGCGAGCGATATCGACATTCAGTGTCGACTTCGGTTGGCTCAGTGGCCGTTCTGCTCAGTGCTCACTTGACTCTTTCCCTCACTGGTTTCTTTACGCGCTGGCTGCCTGGCGCTACGGATTGTTCGCGTTGTTGCGTATCCCCCGAGCAATTGACTAGTGCCTTAAGTGACCCTTCGTCAACGTCGTCAAGGTCGTTAGATCCACCGCTGTAAGAGAAGTACTGAATGCAGGAGAACAGATGGGGGATCTGTGAAAGCCTGTGTCCCCACAAGTAGCTTGCAGCAACGATACATACGGTACCGGCCAAAGATAACAGCGACACATACGAGATGTCTGCAATCAATATCTACCCACAGCTGAATATATTTCTGTAAGTAATTATGTCGGTGTTACCGGTTTGACAATTAACACTCATAAAGGTAAAGCTCATGGGTCCAATTGCGACTTTTAGCACAGAGCATGCACCTATATGTTTCGGTCGTGAAGTTTCACATTTCCCTGTTCCAGTGTGTTAACGTAACATGTCTTTGGTGCAGTCACAAAAGTATCCTGGACAAGCGCTAGATAGGGCACCGTTTACGAATGAAATTATCATGTGTGAATAGAATTAGCAATGCTGAGGCATTTGTGCCCTGAATTCGTGTAATATTTGTTTGCGTCACGAATATTGTATGCTTTAAAACACTTTATTGTTGTAAACATTCATTCTGAGAAAATCTATAGCAAGAAACACGATACAGGTTACACTTTAAAGTAACCGCAACAACAAAAACATTAACATCGGCAATAATTATGATGAATATTACATTATTACTTTGACAATTCTTTACAAGGTTATGACAAGGTTTTCTAATGGCGGCAAGCAAAATTCAATTTTGACTACTTTTTCAATCTACTGTTCTCGCTATATCAATATCAGTTCCTGTATATGTGGTATGAAAATGCTCCCCATATTATTGGATATATAAAATATGAAGACATATATTACAAAAACATTACTTGCTAATCTTTAGAGTAAGGAATCACACAAGTGATGCAGCTAAGAGGGGATATTATGAAACCTCCGGGCCACAAATAGTCTTTATATTTGGGGGTGTTTTTATGAGGCATCGTATCATTAAGGTTTTTATGCCATCATGTAGGAGGCCGCAAATGTGTCGGATAACTATCGTGCACGTCGAAAAAAGTAATGAGAACACACATTTGATTTCTGCAAATAAAACTCTTATTGACACATGTACTTATTTATCTTTCACCGGTGACCATGGGCTGTTGAGCACGAGGTCGCGGGATCGAATCCCGGCCACGGCGGCCGCATTTCGATGGGGGCGAAATGCGAAAACACCCGTGTACATAGAATTAGGTGCACGTTAAAGAACCCCAGGTGGTCCAAATTTCTGGAGTCCCCCACTACGGTGTGCCTCGTAATCGGATCGTGGTTTTGGCATGTAAAACCTATAATTTATATTTTTTGTTCACCGGTGACCGCTTTTCACCGGCCAATAAATGTTAAACGTTATCGCTCGGCGCAGAACGTGCCTGCATCTATCGGAAGTTTCTCGAACGTTATCGATGCTTCTATCTGTTGTCTGTTGTCACCGACGATTATGTAATTTGATTGTATGAGCGGCGCGACTTGTGTAATACTTTCTGGATCACACGCGGGCACCAGGGATTACTCTGCAACCTTCGATGATTCATGTATAGACACCGACGCGTTTTGCCACTGATCATATTTCGACGATCGCCGACTGTGTTCGCCGCTATCGTTGTGCTTCGAGTGCAACTTGTTTTTGTGGGCACAGGTTCACCCAATAAAAACTCGGTTTCGTCATTCAGACTTTTGCGACTGTTTTCTGCACCGTCACTACTACGTGACAATCTATTTAGAAACTACAGAAATTGGTTTTAGAAAACAAATAAGGTTTTCTCAAATCTCCTAATGCCACAAATAATCTGAGTATCTCCAAGCAACGGTCAACAGTATTACCTTGGTTTTCTCAAACTACGTGGCATTCGCATATATTTAAAGTTCGGCTAAAGTTACGTGTGGCACCCTGTATATACGCGTTTATATATAGTGCCACTGGCGGTATTCTGCTCCGGATTACCAGACCTGATATATATACACATGCATCATATACATATATACCCATACACACTCTTCTAAGCTCTGCCATCCCCTCCCTACCTCTACCACGTGACCGGTTTGCCACACTTCACACGCTTTCTCTTCCTTCCTTCCTTCCTTCCTTCCTTCACACGCATACATCTTTCTTTTTCACTTTGACACTCCGAATGCGAACGCATTAACACAACTGCACTAGTATCCTGACAAGTAGCCTGCCCAGCGTTGTCTGCTAAATATGCAACAAAGTGTAGTGGATGCAAATTCTCTAAGTAGTGTCGTTGGAGGCAGTGTTGGAGTGACCGGAAGTTTCTCTAGCATCGCGGCAACATACACATAAAACTTCTCATTGAACGTAGGGATATCGATGTGTAAAAATGACGAACGAACTTTAGGAAGGTCAAGCGGTTTTCAAAAGCTGACAGGTATGTCACAGTTTCAGCAAGTCTGCCGCTATAAGACCTTCCGGCTGTCACAACTTTTAAGCTGCAGTTCATCATTGTTCTATTGATAATTCCTGTTTCCAACTACAAGAAAAACAGTACATATTCCAGCTCGGAACCGAAGAGGCATTTCTTATATTTAACCCAACAAACAAGAATTTGTCTTATTGAATAGTGCCTTAAGTGCCCCTTTGTCAAGGTCGTTAAGGTAGTTAGAACCACCACTGCAAGAGACGTACCCAATGCAGAACAGCTGGAGAGTATGTGAAAACCTGCACCCTATCTCACAATAACCTTGCAGCAAAAACACCGCATATCCAAGAAGTGAATGATGATGAATGGGCGAAGCACCGGCCCGGGGATCATTCGGGCCAAACGCCGGAAGCGTTCTCCGGAAGCCGGATGCCGGAGCCTGGCGTACATATACTTATACATATATGCATATATGTACACATATATATGTACATATACATACTGTAGATGAGTACAGTATATACAGCGCTTATATAGCCCTTGTGCACCGCAGCGCTCCTACCTACGGACGAGAGAGAGAGCGCGCGTGTCGGGAACGAGAGAGAAAGAGAAAGAGAGCACAGCTGCGCCTCTACCGGGAGCGGCGAGTACTAGCGTGGCTATGACGGCGCGACGAGGGACAAGGCTCGACCCTAAGGAGCTTCGCCCCTAAAATACGATATGGACACGTGCCAAAGATACCTGCCAAAGCTATGCGAGGTGTACAGAATCAATAACCATGCGCAGCGCAATATATTTCCGGGAGTCAGTCACTGAATATTAGCAGGTCTTTCATTTGACGACGATAGTGCATCCTGGCAAGAAGTCTTCATTGTCGATTAAAAGATGTTTTACAGCCAAGCTGTTAGCCTCTAGTTGGTCGGGATTTTTCGTGGCGTGCTCAGCCAAATAACGGCAGCTGGAAAAAGGGTTCCTGCTTGAGTTTCCGCATAACAGGATTACGTTTTCCCATATATCACAATTACAATTCGATGCTATCATGCCTGTAGGTTGTGTGTAAGTCGTACTTCATGAATTTTCTTACACATTTTACTTTGAGAAATTCAATTGCTTCAATAACGCTCTTGCGCCATGCGGAGGGCCCGCAAGGATGAGGATGTATGCTGTGCTAAAGTACCGCCACCCAGCGCCCGCAGCCAGTCATACATACCTTGAAAGGCAGCGGCAAAAGGGCTTTATCTCTCAGTTTCGACGTAACAGCTTTGTTTGTAGTATATTCGAATAACAATTCGAAAATGTCATCTATGCCTGCAGCTAGTGTGTAATTTGTAACTAGGGATTTTCGGACGTAATTTACTCATAAACATTATTGTAGTTGAATAAGGCATTTGCACTAGGCGGACGGCCTTGATGAATCAGGATGTATGCTTAACTTCCGTACACGCGCGTGCGCGCGTGGCGTGCGTACGCCGCTTGTGGTGCTTCTGTAACCTTGTCTAACGTGCGCAAACGCTTCGCTTTACATCCACTTCTCCAGGGTGGAATGCAGGAGGAATTTTTAGAGTGAAAGCTCTGATACGCCATGTCTCGCAAGGTCATTCATCGCGTCGCAATGATTTCGAGCCTCCGGAGTGCAAATGTGGCAGATGGGACATTACGCGGCGAGATCCGCTGCAGATCGACAGGCGTCACTGCTGCGCTCGCTCGGAGCCTCACCGCACCTGTACCACGTCACTATAGGCAAGGGTTCAATGGCTGCTTCGCCGGCACTTGGTCACTAAGTGTCGCCATGGATGGCACGCCGGCTGTGCCGTCTCTGCGTGCGCTTCAGCGCAAGCGACAGGCTGAATCCAAACATCTAGTAGATATAGCTAGACGGCAGGCTGAAAAATTTCAAACAAAGGCAAACTTGGCTGCTGAAACACAGAAGCAAAGGGAGGCCAAAAAAGGCAGCAGATCCCCCGCCCTGTGGGAATCGATGTTATGCGAAGTACTGTGCGGGGAGCCTACCAAGTCAACGAAACCACCATGGGAGCACCAAGGCGTAGACGGCTGTTTCATGGCCTACATGACACGCATGTCATGACATTCATGTCATGACCTATCATTCATGACTGAACCCATTCCAGGGGTTTCTAGGTGTTAATCATTTTTCGCCGAGTCACTGTCAGTTTTGCTGAATCATGCTTATGACTATGACTTCTACCATCATCCTTTAGTGTTTCCTTCACTTAGTGCCCTCGTCCGAACCCATTCCAGCTGTTTGAGTGTTAATCTTTTTTCGCCGAGTCATTGTCATTTTTGCTGAGTCACGCTTATGACTATGACTTTTACCATCATCTATTCTGTGATTCAAAGGCGGCACTACAATGTGTTTTGTCAGCTATTCGCCGCGGGTCCCGGGGACAACTCGTGTCGGAGACACGAGAAATGCACCATCATACGATCGCAAAAGGACCCGACGTCGTGTTTCAGTGGCTGCTGGCCCATTCTTTCATCTCCGTCAACGACCTCGCCGACGAAGCTGCTAGGAAAGCACACTAAGGAGCAAACCTTGTTTCTGTGCCTTTATTGAGGACTGACGCAGCCCAACACCTAAGCAAGCTAGCGCACAGTATGACATTGGAGAAGTGGCACACACCTGAATTCACCCATCATCGGTTGCATTCTCTTCACCCACCTACGCAACTGCGGCTGTTACCTGGACTTCCGCGAAGTGAGGAAACAATGCTGTGCCGCTTACGCTTGGGTCTTGCATTCACCAGTGCTTACACGTGTTTTATTGCAATGGCTGATAGCGCCGAGTGCAATGCCTGCGGTGTCGAGGAGACCATAGAACACCTACTGTCCATGATTTCAAAACGGAAGACATAACCTGTGCACAACTCTCAATCAGCTGGATAAAAACCATTCACCTTGAACAAAATTAATGAAATGACCATGAAAGCACCAAGACGTAGGTGGCTGTTTCATGACCTGCATGACACATGTCATGATATTCATGTCATTACCTATCATTCATGTTCGTCGTACACCCTTCTCATACTATGCCAATTTTGGTACCTATCAAGTTAGCGAAACGACCATGATAGCACTAAGACGTAGGCGGCTTGATAGATAGATAAATAGATACTGTCGAAGTGGCAAATGTTCGCTGAGAAATGCTTCGCATTTAATAAGCAGGTTATAGAGAAGCTTACCAAGCGCGGAAGTGTGCAATAATGAAACACTCTGTGAACAGTGTTTGCAAAACCAAGCCAAACAGACGTTTCGCTCGTGATAACTAGGTTTACAAGAATTAAACGTCAGCCAATTTCCTTTTTGAACAGGGAAGCTATTTAAGCCAGCCGTAATTTAGGGTGCGTAGCAAGAAACTACAAAGAAAGAAACAAACTTTCTTGCCGAGGCGGGATTCGAGCCCGCGTACCTCCGGTCCCAAAGCGAGCGTAGTAAACATTAGGCTATACAGCCACGCTTGCGGAGCATGCATTTATGGGAACCATATGATTGCGTTCGAGCGTCGTCGTCCACAGCTGGCGCGTTCGTACGCTCGTTCTCTGAGGTGAAGAGGTTTTGCGCGCTATGGAGAGCGATAGAGAGACGCATTCACGGAGCGGGTCTCCTGGAACGCGATGTCGGTGTACTCGCAGCGATGGCAGTAAGTCCTAGACGCGCGAAAAGAAATTATCATCATCATTAACAATAAGATGAAAAGTTCGCGCGCACTTCCGGAAAATGCTGGGCTACGATTGCTCAGCGTTGCTCTTTCAAGCGTTTTTTTTTTTTCCTTTTAGTTGAATCTAGGTGGGTTATCTATAGGGAATGCATGCGCAATCGCCGACTGCCCACTGCTGATAGAGCCAGGTTCTCTTACATCTAGATAGAGGACTCTCTCGTCTTGAGCCACAGCTGTGGCACAAGATTTCCGTTTAGCTTTGATAAATTGTTTGTCCAAACTGCAACTATAGAAATTTTCATTAAAGTCACAAGGCTACTTTCGAAAAGATGTATATAACCTTATGTGAATCTTTTGATCGCTGGTTAGCGCAGTAATGCTTAGCACAATTTTTCTTTCGCCTTCAGAAGTGTTGCATATATTTGAACGTGAAGCCACCTGTGACTCTTGCCCCCACTACAGTGCCTAGAATACATTACCCCCAAATTGCGGCTGCTGGCTCCTGCTCTATTGCCGATTGTACTACTACTAATTGGATCGCACAGTGAAGGTCAAGCTAAGTCTATATAATCCTTTCACTGGGCACTGACAAGCGCCGTTGATTTTGCGTCCGTTTCATTTCGTGTACTACATTCGAGGTGCTGACATTTCCTTTGTTTGTGCCTTTTAACTTTATCGATGATTTGCATCCGTGTGATGAACATTTACAATTTAGGATGTTAAAGCCACTTTAGAATTCTAGTTGTTCTACAGTACGCGTGCAGCCTTTGTCAAATATATACGGGCTACTACGCGCCTTCACATTTGTGTCGTACAGCTGTGTACGACACAAATGGCACTCCTTATAGTCCACACCTTTTTGTTTTGGGTACGAGGGTTTCTTCTTTTCCTCAATTTGTTGGGTTGGATGACGTACCAGCATTAATACCTTCAGCACGGTGAATTCAGCCTGGCGGTCACAGGAAACGTAACTCGTATACTATTGACAAAAAGTGTGTTTTGTGGCACACCGTGTAATTTATCCCGGTCGTTCCTGGCACTCTTTTGTAGCATGAGCTACACTGGCCGAGGCTGAGCAGTTTCGCGTGGCTCCTGCAGAGCCGTGCTGCGCATTCGCGAGAAGCAGTGACGTCACACGGCACACAGCTGGCGTTTGCCCGGCGTTTGCGCTGGGTGTTTGCCAGTGTGGAATAGCCATGGAGAAGGAGAGCGCAATTGCTGCTCAGCAGCGCCAAAGAGCGGAGAAGCTTAACTCATTGGATCCCGAGGTAGTTGCCTGGCAATTAGCGGGTGAGCGTAGGAAGAACGAACAGAAGATGGCTATACGTGCTGCGGAGACACCGGAGCAAAGGGAGGAACGTCTAGCAAAGCGGCGTCGCCAGGAGGCTGAGCGACGTGCCCGACCATCTCAGCAGCAGCAACAACAAGACGCCGTCGATGACGTCAAGGCTCGCTGATTGAGTGACTATACGGTGACTCGGACCTTCGAGGCGAACTTCGTAAACAATCCATTTGGATATGTGTGCGACGTGTGTGAAAGACTGTGGCACATGAAAAACTTGACGCCGGTAAGTAGTGCCATGCGTGAAACGTTGAGTTTCGCGGCGCCGCCTTAGTGGGGTGAAACCGTGGCGTGGGTTTGTACAACGTGCAAGAACTTTCTGGTTAAGCAGAAGGTCGCACAACGACAAGCGGGCTGCTGGAGTGTTACAGGATTCCTAAACCTGATGTTAGCCGCGGTTTGGCGCCACACTTGGCTTGATGAACTCGTAGAGTCGCGGCGACATTATCTCTTTCAAGCTTTTTCTCTTTATGCGGTACTTTCACTGGGTCAGGTACGTTTCAACTTTCATTGTCCCGGCTTACTGCATCTCTGTCTCGCCTTTCTTCTTCTCGCTCACAGACATTTTCAAAACATCATTCAATTTTTCGATGGATCCAATTAGCTTAAAGCTATGATCATTCAGACCATAAACATGCCGTTCATGCTGGCTTTCTTGTTTATGATAAGCTTTATTAGCTGGTAAATGTGTCTTAACGTGAAAAACTCCCGATAGAGAGAGAGAGAGCAAGGAGGAGGGAATGCAGGGAGGTCAACCAGACAGAAGAGCATCCGGTTTGCTACCCTGCACTAGGGGTAAGGGAAAGGGGAGATAGAAAGAGAAAAATAGGGAGAGAATGAGCACTGAGTACACGTGGGACGATGTACAGGGACACTATAGGCGGTCTCTTAAACCGATGCACTTCAAATACAGTACTAATGCACGCAACGCTTTTTGTGCCAGTGACGGGTGTAGCCACGGTCCCAGTATCTTTGACTCGGTTTAAAGTTGTCCTTAGAGAGAGGCGTTGTACGTCGTAGCGAGGACAGGTACACAATAGGTGCTCGATGGTTTCCTCGCACATACAGGAGTCGCACATCAGGCTCTCGGCCATTCCCATACGATGTGAGTAAGCGTTCGTGAACGCCACTCCCAGCCACAAGCGGCACAGCAAGGTTGCTTCAACGCGGGAAAGGCTAGATGGCAGTTGTAGCCGTAGCAAGGGGTCCAACTTATATAATCGGCAATTGAAGGCACTTGAACTCCATAAAGCTTGTGACGTTTTGCGTGCAAGCAGACGAAGTTCCCTGGCAGTGTCCGTCAACGTGAAAGGTATTGTACGCGTCTGGGTGTCTTCGTGGGCAGATCGGGCAGATCTGTCAGCAATGTCGTTGCCGATGATGCCACAGTGAGCAGGAATCCACTGGAAGACTATGCTGTGCCCTGTTTCCAGAGTATGGTGATGCACTCCCGATAGAGCTTTCTGTTGCTGAATACGTGCTACATGAACGCGTTCTTTCCGAGCGTGAAAGAAGCTTTCCGACCGTGAAATAAAAACACTATTGCCACGCGACAGGCCGCTCGAGGCACTTTAACTGTATTCGCGGCCTTCTTTCACGCCCGGAAAAACACTTTTATGTAGCACGTATTGGGCTACAGAAAGCTGTATACGCAGTTTTTCGTGTTGCTCTATAATTTTCCAATTGTCACTTTTCATCTAATTATATAATTTAGAAGTTGAATAATTAACAAAGACTACTCATGTAATTAGGAGGAATGCAATAAAATCTGAGCATCTCCAAGTGACGCCAAACAACATTACCTTGGTTCTGTCCCGCTACGTTGCATTTGCATATTTTTAAATCTTGGTGCATGCTAGTTGATGCTAGTTGGCACACCCTGTATACATAAGATGTGTATATAGTGCCTCTAGCGGTAGTCTGTTCCGCACCACCGGACCAGGTATATATCATTTCTGCACCTTATACACATATGCACACACACTCTTCAAAGTTCTTCCGTCCCTTCTTTAACTCTACCACGTGATCGGCTTCCCACACTTATTACACACACAATTTTTCCACTTGACATTCTTAATGCGAACGCGTTAAAACAACTGCTCTGGAAAACGTGCGAACTGAGACTCCTATGGCCTCATTACAAGTGAGTAGCCTACCCGGCGTTGTCCGTTAAGTATGAAACAAAGCCTAGTCAATGCAAATTCACTACAAAGTGTCGTTGCGGGCAGTGTCGGAGTGACCGGAAGTATCTCGATACCATCTCCGCAACATAAACATAGCCCTTCTGTTTAAACGTAGTGATATTGATGTGTAAAATTATATACGATCGTTATCTGAATCAAACCTTCCTCCTTGTGAGAGACTATCACCTCCCTTGCATACGGTGTACGACACTCGACGAATGTTTGTACCCCAGTGGTTGTGGGTCTCGACGCGATCAGGCGCATCACGCTCTGCTTACTTTTCTAAAAGAATTTAACTTAAGTGCACGTTTGTGGCCTATTTCTGTTTTCGGGAGACGGAACCTCAGGCACTATTGCTTCTACTTCGACATTCTTTAGTGGTGCGACCCGCAGTGAGCGGCCCTACTGTGAGTGACCTGTAGTGTGCGTGTTCTGCATAATTCTTTGAGATGTGTCATATTTCTTTCTTCTTCCCTCCCCTTCTGCTTATCGTCCATTTCTATGTTGCTGGCTCCTCGTTTCTGAAGGATAGGCAGGCGTTGTGTCCTATTTGGTGGCCGTTGCCATCCTGCTCCTCACTTTCCCTTTCCTGTCTAGCGCATATATGTTTTCAAAACAAATAACAATGAGAATACGCAGAGAGGTGTCACATCTTCGGCATGTCTGCCGATATAAGACCTTCCGTTAGCGAGAGCTGTTTGGCCAGTTCGTGCGTGATGACATGAAAAAGTGGGTACCAGCCTATACTCAAAGACGCGTGCACAAAAAAAGGCCTTTAGACCAGGTCGGACGCTGGTACCAGCGTCAGCCCGTGTCGAATGCCTTTTCTTTTGCACTCGTCTTAGCATAATCGCTGGTACCACGTTTTTCACGTTAATTAAGACCTTCCAGCTGCCACAACTTTTAACCTGCAGTTCATCACCGCAGGGGCATCTGCGTAAGCAGGCGTTGACTGCTCATTTCCAAGTATTGTAAGTTTTATTGAGATCAAGATCATTGACATCACTGGGCTCTGCTGCACAAACTCTATCTTTAACGGAGCGCCAAAGAAAAAAAATCACAGCATATCCACGGGGTGAATGATGATGAGTGGGCGAAGCTCCGGAGGGAATCATCGGATCTCCCGCTTAAGGGGACGCTAGCACAAACGCGTTAGAAACGTGTAGTACTCTCTAGTAAGGGGGAGCGGCCGCAGCGTCTTATGCAGCCATTTACACATGCTGGAACGTGCACCGCGTTTGCCGACGCCATCACATGACTGCTGAGAGAGTGTACCCCTCGTATTCATAAACGCTCCTCGACTTGAACTTGACTTGCCACCGCCTTGGGTAGTGCGTTCGAAACGCGTTGAAGGTAAGGCGGAGAGGCCACAGCGTCTTACACCAGCTTCTTACACGGGCCGTAACGCGCTAGCACAAACGCGTTAGAAACGCGCTAGAAACGCGGCCTTTCGTTAATGTTGGGTATTTATTGCCCATCGTGGTGCGTGTGTCTATGTGCGCTTCGTGGCGTAGTGGTTGGCGCCGCGCGTTCGGGAGCGAGGGGGTCCCTGGTTCGATTCCGCGCTACGGATACAACTTTCGGAATTTTTTTTTTCATAAAACGCCGGAAGCGTTCTCCGGAAGCCGGAAGCTGGCTTCCAGAACCGGAAGCGGAACCGGAGCGGAACCGGAAGTGGAACCGGGAGCGGAAGTCGGCTTCCGGTTATACCTATACGTATACATATATATGTATATATAGGTATAATATATATACGGACACACAACGCCATCTATTGAGCAATTCATAAAACTATACGTGGCTACCTACTACGACGGGGGACGAACGGGTGCCGCTATAAGGAGCTTCGCCCCTAAAAGTCGAGCGGAGAAAGGTCAGGGGATCTCGGCGGCCAAAACAACGCTCCTGCACGCCCGATCCACTGCCGTGGGAAACGTCTGTCCAATGAACTCTTTGCCGTGGTGGAGAAATAGGGTAGTGCTCCGTCGTGCTTGAAACCACGCTTCACGCAGGTTATTCAGGAAAGATTGGAGACAAAGTCTTCGACTACACACCTAATATTTCTTCGCTGTACATCTTTGCGTTCACGGTGTCCTAAAAATGTAAGGTCCAATGATCCTGTCTAAGAGTATGCCACACCAACATTCACAC
>NC_051163.1:33957995-34006406 GCF_013339745.2 Dermacentor silvarum | reverse complement strand
CTCTGCGTGTCAGGCACGTCGCATAGCAACAAGGTTATACAACATTGACCGCACGCTTCTCATAGCTGGCGATGAAGAAAAAGAAGAAAGTGAACGCGTTCGAACGCGTCACAGCAGATGTCAAAAAAACGTTCTACCAATGACATAGACGCTCGCTTCACATTTTATAGCAGGCGTGCTCAGTGGTGGTTTTCTCGCAGTCCTCAGTCCGAAAGTGTGAGGGTAAAGCCAGTAGTGAAAGAGGATAAGGGAAATTTCAACAGAGCAGGATTTAACAGGTGAGAGAAGAAAATCAGACAGAAGACCGAAGAATAAACCTAATAAAAATTAATGTCAAAAACAAGAAAGTAATATACCTGTGTAAGTATGGAATACATGAATTTATGTGTGTATGTGTGCGTTACTACATAACGTAATATGCTGAGGGACACTTACAAATTTATCGCTTGCAAATGTATCAACCCAAAGTTCGTCCAACGGGTTTCTTCTATATTATTACAGTGAAAACTGCTCGGCGTGTGGTCATAAAATGGGCACTGGCGCAATCGTCGACGTTAATTCACTTATGATAATCTTGCATATTCGACTAATATATTGTATCAATTGCAATAGCAAACGTTTCCTAAGCAAACACTTCCATGAAGCCCGTGAAGATATTAAGGATGAAATCTCGCATATCTTCACCCTGTTGAAGTTGATCGTGTCTCCGAACAGGAAAAGAGCGCCAACGTAATGTTCGGTATTGAAGCGGTGCTAAAGTTGTGTCACGTGTCTTCTAGAACAGTGCACGTCGAAAGCGAGAGAGTGGTCGTGCTCAGAATGGTGTAGGGGTTCATTTATTATTAGAATTAACCACGATGACACAGGCAGTGTCATGGATGACTGTGTGCGCGTAATCAGTGACCCCAGCAAAGCACATAAAAAAAAGAAAGACGGACGTGACACCATGCAACAGCATCAAATCAGCGGACCGATGCTCCATATAACGGAAAGATGCAACACACCAAAAAAAAGAGAGAGAGAGAGGCGTAAGGACCGTCTTTCCGCCTCTCTTTTTCTTAGTGTGTTACCTCTTTCCGTTATATGAAGCATGTACGAACTAGCCCAACAACAAGTTTTATTAAGGACCTATGCTCACATTCTGATCGCCAGTGATCAAAACTGTTCGACGTCAATCTGAACAAACACCGTGAATAGCATGCAGCTTTAAACTGGGTTACATCAAGGTCGTAAGAAACTTTCGTCACTTTTTTGAGCAGCAGAATTACGACTTGAAAGTGGATATATTCAGCTTCGTAAAATCCCTAGCTGCAACATTCCCTTAAATACTGAAGTTTTCAAATAACTATCTTCTGCACTCATGTCCCAACAAAAGTAAACGACGTCTGCGAACTCCCCAAATACAAACTTTACATAAAGTTTACGGCAGATTTGAGACCGGCAATATCGGTAATGTAGTCAAGATAGGTGGGCTGCGCGTGTAGCCTCAAGCGCGCTGGCGACATTTTGGGTTCATTGCCCATTGGGATTGATTTTCTCAAATTACGATGCGGTCCCACATATAGAAACTGAACGTAATTTCCAGCCAGTGGCTTGAAGCGATTGAAGCTGGTTATTCAGCTACATATAAACGCCTTCAGTCCTTTGCTCCGCAGTAGAAGTTCTGTTATCTTCGTGCACATTCCCCAGACTGCCAACTAACAGGCTGCGTTAGAGTGTCAAATTACGGGACCTAGCTCTGCATTATATTTGAGTGAAACACATTTATGTGTTAATATACGTGTTACTATCATAGGCGGGAAAGCCACCACGATTGGCATATTTCAGGTCTGAATGATCGTAGCTTTATGCTAACTTGATCCATTGAAGAATACAACATGTTTTGAAAATGACTGTGAGCAAGAACAAAAGGGAGACAGTGGTGCAGTAAGCAGGGACAATCAAAGTTGGAATGTACTCAACCCACCGAAAGAAGCGCATAAACAGAAAAAAGCTTAAAAGTGAATCAACTAGAGTCGACATCGCGCCGCGACTCTACGAGTAAATCAGGCCAAGTGTGGTGCCAATCCGTGGCTAACATCAGGTATATGAATTATGTAGCGTTGCTGCTGTTCGCATATGTACAAGCGGCCACCCAACAGCATATTTTGGCGCCAGAGATATGGGCAGTGCATGCTCGCTTGTCGTTGTGAAACCTTTCATACCATAAGACTCCGAGACACAGAGACAGGTGGGCTATATTAGTGGACGAGTGTTGAGGAATAAGATGATTTGATAGCCGGAAAAGGAAAAATGAGCACCAGGACCAGCCGTGATGAAATACATGGTGTGCTACGAAACACACACTTTGTCAATAGTAGACGGGTTACGCTTCCTGTAACACCGCCAGGCTGACTTCACATTGTTGAAGGTGTTATTGCTGGTGTGTCATCAGACCCGACCAATTGAGGTATGAAAGAAACCTGCGTACTCAAAACAAAAAGTGTGGACAGTAAGGAGCACCACATTTGACCACGCATCTCAACGGCACAAATTGTGAAGTCGCTCAGTAGCCCGCATATATTTGACAAATGCATTACGCGTAAAGTATAAACAACAACAATTCTAAAGTGCTTTTACACGTCCTAAATTGTATATCTTCATCTCACGGAGGCAAATCATCGCTAAAGTTGAAAGGCACAACGAAAGGCAAAGTCAGAGCAAGAAATGGCAGCATCGTGCGTAGGCGAAGCACTCGAAGTGACAGCAAGGCTAAGCGTTGCGCTCGAGCTCCTCAAGCTGATTCTAACATTACGATGAAGAGACATGGTGCGACGCAGTACTCGATGCAACTGCTGTAGGAACAGCACTCTTGAAGAGCAAGAAGAGGCGTGTGACAGCGACAGCCGGTTGAGGAACGCCGGCCATGGCGTTGTCGTTGTCGCACCTCGAATGTAGTATATGAAATGAAACTGACGGAAACCCGACGGCGTCTGTCAGGGCCCAGTGAGAGCATCATACAGACTCAGCTGGGCCTTTAGTATGCGGTCCAAGTAGTTATACACACAATCGGCAAGATAGCAGGAGCCGGTAGCCAGAACCAGCAATGTGGGGGAAAGAGGTCCAGAAACCTTCCCTTTCAAACCTGTGGAACGCATACAAACACGATAAAAAAATTTCGCTAAACATTACTGTACTAACCAGCTGTCAAAAGCTTCACATAAGGTTATATGCTTATTTTCGAAAGTAGTCATGTGGCTTAATGCAGAGATCTATATTTGCAGTTTGGACAAATAATTTAACAAAGCTAAGCCGGAATGTTTTGCCACAATTGTGGCTCAAGACGAAAGAGTCCTGCATCTAGGTGCATAACAAGCTCGCTCCATATTCACCATATTAGGTTCCAGATGTTGTCGCACAGAAATTACACTTTAAAACGAAAAACGTTGTCGCAGTTTCACCTAAAAGGCGAAGCAACAATTGCGATAGCAAATTTGTAGAGAGCTATACAGAGTAATGATATTAGCTTTATCAGCTGTATAAACTTGGACATTCAGCAGCACCGGCAACACGCAGAACTGTTGTCGACGCCGTCGGCGTTTTGCCCGCGTTCGCTCAAAATGCGTGCGGCGTTCGTGACTGTTGCCGGAGCCTCTGATATAAATAGGCACTTGGTGCCGCAGCTAAACGTCACCTCCCTTCCCTCCCTCCCCCCTCCCCCACGGCCTCTCGCGCGTCGGAAGAAGGCGCGTTTGCTCTACATATATGGTGATTGTAAAGGAGGAAAGAGACGCCTACTTCTGCAGCCCTTAAGGGAGCACGGCGCAGAACGCGCGTTTCTTCTCCGCCGTCCGTTCACTCCCCGTGAAAGCGCGCGCCCCTCGCGCCCTTTCACTCGCACATACAGCGTTCGGCGCGCGGCGATGATTTCATCTCCATTGACGTCATACGGAACCTCACGGCGACGGCGACGGCGACGCCGACGGCAGAAATCTGCTTTTGAGTGTCCATATAATTGCTATGACAATAAAATGAGCTAGTGGCATTCGCACACTGGTGTATGGCACGCGTATGGTGTATGGCACGCGGGTGTAGGGCGGGAAACTGAACTCGGAGGAGCGAGCAAACGGAACTGGCGGGAAACCGACACGGACACAGGAGCGGGCGAGGGAGCGGAGGAGGGCGTGACGCGTAGCCTCCTAGCCGACGGTGCACAAAACGCACCTTACGCGCCCCTGCGCCGCTGATGTGAGAGCATGTAACAAGCGCAGGCACGCAGCTGGCGCACGCGAGTGAGCGACGGAGCAGGCGCGCGCCGGGAGAGGAGAAGCGAGAGAGGAAGGAGTGACGCCACGCTTCCGCTGTGTTAGGCAGGCGTTCACTCGGTGTCAGGTGCTGTGTAGCTCTAATTAGCTTGTTTTATTGCGATAGCGATTATATGGACACTTCAACCGGATTTCTGCCGTCGGCGTCGCCGTCGCCATCGCCGTGAGGTTCCGTATAGATAAAATCTTCGCGCGCGTCCTATGTCCGAGCGGAAGCGGGCGGGGACGCGCGCTATCACGGAGAGTGAACGCACTCAATCTCCCACGCGCAAGCAAGGAAGCGGGAAGCCAGCGCCGGAGGGAGCGGGGGGGGGGGTCACTTCTACTCTGCCAACAACCGAGCTCGTCGCTCACCCGCACCGTCTCTTATCTCCACACGGCTCTGACCTTTATGCACTGTGCATTCACCGCTCAGTTTCTGTTGAAGCGATAGACCGCACGTACCTTCGCCCGCTGCAGCGTATGGGCTTGCTGCCAGCGTTTTGACAGTCGTTGTCTGCAGTAATTCAGTGTGATCTATTCATGTTTGTTTGTGCGCGCTCACACCACGCTTGTTCATTTAGTTAGTAGTAGTCGGGCCACATTTTCCAACGCACGCTACACATGTAATGCTGCCCGGATCGGCAGTGCAGCGCTACAGGTGTGTCCCTTCGCACGCGCTGCCCAAGGGAAGCGCTCCTCATCAACACCACCGCTTCACACGCACCTTGTCGTGGTCATCGAGTCTCTCTTCATGTCGGCCTACTTACGCCGCAGCACACCTGCTTACTTAATCAGCTCATGTTTACTACAATTCATATTGCTACCAAAGCCGCTCACCTTACTTCGTATGACATTGCTGTGTTGCTATCGCATTCATTGCTTCGCCCTTAGGGCGAAACTGTGACATTTTTTAAAACTTTAACTAGTAATGAGCGGGTACCCCTGGTTTAAGTGTGACATCACTGATGACGTCACTTCTGGTCTTGGAGTTTCACGGAAACCTGTACTGATGGGGTGGATATCTGAAGTGTACAATTCTGTGTTCTGGTGTATGGCAATTATACTTTCCTTAATTGTTTCTAAATATTTCTTACACTAATTAGCTCTTTACTGTGCTAAATCTGCACTCGGATGTCATATCTATCAGCCATAAGTAGAACCGTTGATATCTACCTATTTTTATTTTTTATTTCGTCCCACTTCTGTGACAAACCGGACGTCGGTCCCTAACCGGAAGTTTCTGTGCAATAAAGAAGAGTGCACCTGGGCGCTCGTGCCACTAGAAAAAAATCACAGGCCTGCGCGGCACACGCAGCACCCGCACAGCGTAAGCTGGTGGAGCGGCTCAAGAGTATATATATTCAATTTCGGCACCACGCACAACAGGGTCTTAGCGGCGAAGTCTCTTCGCCTCGTTTCGACGAGAACGATCTGAACTGTCCGCCTGGCGTCGACGGCGAGCTGCGGCTTGTGATGCTCTCTGCACAGCAGTCTGCCGAGCCTGATGATGCCTGGTTGAAGCCGCGCACGTAGCTCTACGATTTGCTTCTTCAGCAGCGGTTCGTACCTTGCGAGGAGACGCTATAACGTGTACCGAAGAGGTATCCAGAATATGTGGCGCACATCTGACATCCCTTGATCCGTGGCACGGTACGTTGTTGTTGTTGATGATGATGATGCTTGTTTATAGGAATTTGCAAAACGGGCTGGTAGGAATAGTCACCTAGCCTGCTTGAGTTAACCAGGTCCAGTTAGATGCAGCAGGCAACTGTTATATGCAACTTACATTTCGGACACGCTGCGTTTGCAGGCTTCTTCACTAGACGGCGTCACCATACTGGTGGACGCTCGGGATCACGTTGATTGCGCGCCTCGTCTCAATCGCATCTCGTCGACGGCGCCTGCGCGCCTGCCTAGGGCGCGTTTATAGGGCAGTTTAATGCGAGAGCGTTAACGGCCCTGTGTCACAGAAAAACCGGCGTTGGCAACCGGCGTCGGCGTGCGATGTCGGCGGGTGGCGGAGAAAATCATCCCCAACCACCCCGACGACGTAGGCCCTCCAGGTGGTGCAAGGTTTTGGTGAACAAAAATTGAATTTCTCACATTGAAATTCGTTAGAAAAATGCTAAAGTACGAGTTTACCATTCGGCGTCGGTTTCGCCGTCGGATTGTTTACCAATCGGCATCGGATTGTAATTTGAATGTACGAGAAAACCTAATTCTGCTACGAGGAAACTCAAACACAAACCACTTTTCCAGCATTTCTACCAGACCTAAATTATGGGGTTTTACGTGCCAAAACCAGTTCTGATTATGAGGCACGCCGTAGTGGAGGACTCCGGAAATTTGGACCACCTGGGGTTCTTTAACGTGCACCTAAATCTAAGTACACGGGTGTTTTCGCATTTCGCCGCTCTACCAGACCTACAGCCGCGCGTTCGGGTACTTGAGCAAATGATATCCAGATGGCGCTCGCATCCTAGGCAGGGTAGTGAGCGCTTGAATGTAGGCTCCCTAAGGCAGGTGAAATTGGGACTTCACCTGATAATTCGTTTTGGACACGCGCGCGCGTCGGCGCAATAGCGAACAATTAATAAAATAATAAAAAATGCACTAGGGCCTCCACATTTTAATATAAGACCACATATATTGCCCCTGGAAAAACGTCTATCCACCAATGTATTTCTGTTTACAAGTGAAGCCGACTTTAAGGGGATCGGTGTAAGCTTCGTCTTTGTAAGCTGGCTTTCGCACGTTCAATGTTTCAGTGAATGAAGCTTACTTGCCGTAGGCAAACGATGCGATGCGAACGGGTGCCGACAACGCCATCGCGTTCTACTCTGAAAGGCGAAGCTTAAGCGTCCTACAATTTTTGTTTGCGACAGTTAAGGCTGGCAAGCTGTACCGCAGAAAGCCGAGAAACTGCACATTGTATAGTTGCAGCATAGCACTTGTGGACATTCTCCATGTCTTTCCAGTGAAGAACTTAAACATGTGACAGATGCCTGCTAACCGCTTCTTCATGTATGATACATGAGGGCTCCATGACATGTCTCTGTCAATTATAACGCCTAAAAACTTGTACGTTCGAATGTGTGGTATTTAGCCATTTATCAATACGGTGTAGTTCGCCATGGGCTTTCGTGTAAATGCCACAAATGCACATTTCTCAGATGATATTTCCAGACCTCGATTCCGGAGGTAAAGAGCAGTCGGAGATGCAGATTTTTGGATCCTCGCTTGCAGTTGTTGGCGTGTTACAGCAGCCGTCCAAACGTAGATGTCATCCGCATACATTGATAGAACTGTGCTTGGCAGGTGCTCAAGGAGAGAAAGGAGAGTCAGACTGAACAGCAGAGGCTGAGTACACCACCCTGGAGGAAGCCGCGGTAGCTGTAATGTAGAGAGGTGTGGCCGTCCACAAAAAAAGGCTCGCATGGAGAGGTAATCACGCATTCATTGAAACATTCGGCCACCCGCTCTTACCTCTTCAAGAGCAGCGAGTATGGCTTCATGCGTAATGTTGTCATATTCCCCTTTCACGTCGAGGAACATAGAAACGCTAAGACGCTTACGACATTTTCCGTGCTGAACGTAGGTGACTAGGTCGACGACGTTATCTATCGAGGATCGACCACGTCGAATGCCCGTCATAGCCTCTGGGTAAATGTTGTGGTGCTCTCGGCACCACTCCAGGCGTCCTAGGATCATTTTCTCCATTACTTTGCCCACACAACTAGCCAAAGCGATCGGGCGACACGATGAGAGCTCCAACGGCAATTTGCCAGGCTTCAGTAGTGGAACCAGACGACTGGTCTTCCAGCTTATGGGGAGCGTGCCATCTCGCCAAGATTCATTGTAGAGCTCTAGGAGAACAATGCTTGCGCGCTCACCCAGATGACATTGGGCTCTGTAAGAAATACCGTCAGGTGCTGGTGCCGATGTGCGTCCATACAAAGCTAGTGCTGCCTTAAGTTCACGGATTGAAAATGTAGATCCATGCGTTGATCACGCGGTGGTGGAGAGCTACTCGAAGGCGGAAAATTGTTGGGAGAAGCGAGTTGGCCGGATAATCTGGCGCAGAACTCTTCTGCCACGTCAATATCCGGTTGCTGTTGTGAGAGGGCTAGAGCCTTGAAAGGGAACCGCTGCATGGGCAGTGTCCGGAGACCTCGTATCGTCCTCCAAAATTGCGATAAAAGCTTGCGAGGGTCTAGAGACTCACAAAAAGCGGCCCAGCGTTACGATTCCAGCTTAACTAACCGGCGCTGGATCTTTTGCATGCGTCTGGCTGTCCGTAAATCATCCATTGCATGCGTGCGTCGGTACCTTCGTTCAGTACGTCGAAGGATTGGTCGAAGTCATTCTAACTTTATATCAAATTCCGTTGGCTTCGAAGAGTATGTGAGAGTGCACATAGTGTCTTGTACTGCTATCTTGATCGTCCCTTCCAAGCGATATGAAATGATCTAATAACAGTGCTCTTCCATGAGAGACTGAAATTTGGTCCAGTCCACTCTTTGGATGGTATCGCGTATCTTGGAAGGGGATGATGACGATGAATAAACATTCATTAGGCCCAAAATATATTGGTGGTGCCCACAGGTACCAGACGGGGTGGTTCCCTAGTTACGGGACCCGTATGTTCCCAGCAGCTCCTGGCCCCTGTCCGTCAGTGCGAGCTGAATCGGTAGGGCGGGGCTATTGTCACGTAGTAGTGACGCTGAAGAAAACAGTCGTAAAACTGTGTACGACGAAACTGGTTGTTTATTGGGCGAACCTGTGCCCACAAAAGCAAGGTACACTCAAAGCACAACGATAGCGGCGAACACAGTCGGCGATCGTCGAAAATCTGATCAGCGGCGAAACGCGTCGGCTTTTATACCTGAGTCATCGAAGGTTCCAGATTAATCCCTGATGCCCGCGTGTCTTCCAGAAAGTTCTAGACAATTCGCGTCGCTCATACAATCAGATTACATGGGCGTCGGTGACCACAGACGACGGATAGAAGCATCGATAACGTCCGAGAAGCTTCCAATGCAGGCGCGTCCTGCGCCGAGCGATAACGTTTAACATTTGTCAGCCAATGTTGAAAGCGGCCACCAGTGAAAGATAAACATGTGTACGTGTCAATACCCTCCCCTTAAAAAGCATCGTCCCGATGCTACAAACAAACACAAAAGCGAAAACAAAACCATGCGTAATAAACAAAATAACAAAAAACAATAACAAAATAACAAAGTACCTAAGTTTGTCAGCGGGCGTAGAAAGGCTTAAGACGCACCACGTGGATGACTTCAGGTCGTGCCCGGCGCCGCTGTGATTGCGAAATGCCGTCTGGCACGACCTCATAGTCCAGTGCGCCAATACGTCGGGTGATCTTATATGGTCCGAAATAGCGACGTAACAGCTTCTCGCTAAGTCCTCGTCGGCGTATCGGAGTCCAGACCCAAACACGGTCACCGGGCTGGTACTCGACGTAGCGTCGTCGAAGGTTGTAGTGTCGGCTGTCGGTCCTCTGCTGGTTCTTGATGCGCAGTCGGGCGAGCTGTCGACCTTCTTCGGCACGCTGCAAATAAGTGGCAACGTCGAGATTTTCTTCGTCAGCGACGTCTGGTAGCATGGCGTCAAGCGTCGTTGCCGGGTTCCTTCCGTAGACCAAGTTGAACGGCGCCATGTGCGTCGTTTCTTGCACGGCCGTGTTGTATGCGAAGGTCACGTACGGAAGGATGGCATCCCACGTCTTGTGTTCGACGTCGACGTACATTGCCAGCATGTCGGCGATGGTCTTATTTAGGCGCTCGGTGAGGCCATTCGTCTGCGGGTGGTAGGCGGTGGTGCGGCGATGGCTTGTCTGGCTGTACCGCAGGATGGCTTGAGTTAGTTCTGCCGTAAAGGCCGTGCCTCTGTCGGTGATGAGGACTTCTGGGGCACCGTGACGCAGGAGGATGTTCTCAACGAAGAATCGGGCTACCTCGGCGGCACTGCCTTTGGGCAAGGCTTTTGTTTCGGCGTAGCGGGTTAGGTAGTCCGTAGCGACGACGATCCATTTATTTCCGGACGTCGACGTCGGAAAAGGCCCCAGTAAGTCCATCCCGATCTGCTGGAACGGTCGGCGAGGTGGCTCGATTGGCTGTAGAAGTCCGGCTGGCCTTGTCGGCGGTGTTTTGCGTCGCTGACAGTCTCGGCATGTCCTTACGTAATGGGCGACGTCGGCAGAGAGGCGAGGCCAGTAGTATTTTTCTTGTATCCTCGCGAGAGTGCGTGAAAAACCGAGATGTCCAGCCGTTGGGTCGTCATGGAGAGCTTGCAGAACCTCTGGACGCAATGCTGAGGGTACCACGAGGAGGTAGTTGGCTCGGAGAGGCGAGAAGTTCTTCTTTAGGAGAATGTCGTTTTGCAAGAAAAACGACGCCAATCCTCGCCTGAACACCTTCGGCACAATGACGGTCTTGCCTTCCAGGTAGTCTACAAGGCTCCTTAGTTCCGGGTCGGCTCGCTGTTGTTCGGCGAATTCGTCGGCACTGATTGGTCCCAAGAAAGTGTCGTCATCCTGGTCGTCCTGTGGCGGCGGTTCGACGGGGGCGCGAGACAAGCAGTCGGCGTCAGAGTGCTTTCGCCCGGACTTGTAAACGACGGTGATGTCGAATTCTTGAAGTCTCAGACTCCATCGTGCGAGGCGACCTGAAGGATCCTTCAAGTTAGCTAGCCAACACAAGGCGTGGTGGTCGCTCACAACTTTAAAGGGCCTGCCATAGAGGTAGGGACGAAACTTTGATGTAGCCCAGATGATGGCGAGGCACTCCTTTTCTGTTGTGGAATAATTTGCTTCCGCCTTCGATAGCGACCGGCTAGCGTAACTTACAACCCTTTCTAGTCCATCAGTCCTCTGCACAAGCACGGCGCCGAGTCCTACGCTGCTTGCGTCGGTGTGGACTTCGGTATCGGCGTTTTCGTCGAAATGCGCAAGTACTGGCGGCGATTGCAGGCGTCGCTTCAGTTCTTCAAATGCTTCGAGTTGCGGCGTCTCCCACTTGAACTCGACGTCGGCCTTCGTGAGATACGTCAGTGGCTCTGCGATCCGTGAAAAATCCTTAACGAAGCGCCTGTAATAGGCGCACAGTCCAAGAAATCTACGCACTGCCTTCTTGTCAGCGGGCAGAGGAAAGTTGGAGATGGCCGCAGTTTTCTGAGGGTCGGGGCGCACTCCAGACTTGTTGATGACGTGGCCCAAAAACAAGAGCTCCTCATACGCGAAGCGGCACTTTTCTGGCTTTAACGTGAGTCCGGAGGTTTTGATTGCTTGAAGAACTGTTTCAAGGCGCCGCAGGTGTTCTTCGAAGCTTGAGGCAAACACAACGACGTCGTCCAAATAGACGAGGCAAGTCTGCCACTTCAAGCCTGCCAGTACTGTATCCATGACGCGTTGGAAAGTCGCAGGTGCCGAGCAAAGACCAAACGGCATGACCTTGAACTCAAACAGTCCGTCTGGTGTTATAAAGGCCGTCTTCTCCCGATCCCTCTCGTCGACTTCGATTTGCCAGTAGCCGGTTTTGAGGTCCATCGACGAAAAATACTTTGCATTGTACAGTCGATCCAAGGCGTCGTCAATCCGTGGGAGGGGGTATACGTCCTTCTTCGTGACCTTGTTGAGGCGACGATAATCGACGCAGAAACGTAGGGTTCCATCCTTCTTCTTCACTAACACCACGGGGGACGCCCACGGACTCTTGGACGGCTGGATGATGTCGTCGCGTAGCATTTCGTCGACTTGTCGCCTTATGGCCTCGCGTTCGCGCGCCGAAACTCGGTACGGGCTCTGACGCAATGGGCGGGCATTTTCGTCGGTTATGATGCGGTGCTTGGCGACAGGGGTTTGTCGAACTTTTGACGACGACGAGAAGCAATCCTTGTATTGCAGGAGCAGAGCTTTTAGTCGTTCTTTCTTATGCCTGGGAAGGTTCTGATTGACGTCGAAAGTTGGTTCAGGTATTATAGTCGTCGTTGCGGGTGCACTGGAATCCGTGAAGGCGAAAGCACTGCTGGCTTGTACTATTTCGTCGATGTAGGCGACCGTGGTGCCTTTGTTAATGTGCTTGTATTCGGGGCTGAAGTTCGTGAGCATCACCGTTGCTTTCCCTGCACGTAGCTCAGCTATGCCTCTAGCGACGCAAATTTCACGGTCGAGCAGTAAGTGATGATCGCCCTCAATGACGCCCTCCATGTCTGCAGGCACTTCGGTGCCGACGGAAATCATTACGCTGGAGCGAGGCGGAACGGTGACTTGTTCTTCAAGCACATTCAAGGCATGGTAACTTATGCTTGTATGCGGTGGTATCGCGTTGTGCGTTGAAAGCGTTATCGACTTGGACCTTAAGTCGATGACTGCACCGTGTTGATTTAGAAAGTCCATGCCTAGGATGACATCCCTGGAGCAGTGCTGCAGGATTACGAAGCTCGCCGGGTAAGTGCGGTTGTTTACCGTGACTCGCGCTGTGCAGATTCCAGTCGGCGTTATTAGGTGGCCTCCCGCTGTCCGGATATCGGGTCCTTGCCAGGCTGTTTTCACCTTCTTCAACTTGGCGGCGAACGGGCCACTGAAGACGGAATAGTCGGCTCCAGTGTCGACGAGAGCGGTGACGTTATGGCCATCGATGAGCACGTCTAGATCGGTAGACCGGCGTCTGGCGTTGCGGTTAATTCGTGGCGTCGGATCACGGCTGCGTCGGCTTGCTCTGCTGCTGCTACGTCGCGTCGGAAGGTCTTCTTTCGGCGGCGAAGTGTTGTCAAGGCTGTTGCTAGGCGGCGTGCTGATATCTCGTCGTGATGAATCGCGAATCGTCGTCGTCGGCGGCGTCGGAGGATCTTCGGCATTGCGTCGTACAGCAACCGCACCTCCATCGGTTGCTGCCTTTAGTTTCCCGGATAGGGGCTCACGGACCGGCCCCGGGCTGGGCCAGTGTATGGTCGGCGCTGCGGCGACAGGTAACGTCCTGGTGACGGCGAGCGTGAGGGTCGTCGTGGTTGCCACTGGGCTCCGGCGAGGTAGTCGGCGATGTCACGTGGCCGCTCGCCAAGCTGTGGACGCGGCGCGTTGACGGCGAACCCTCGTAGGCCCATCTCGCGGTATGGGCATCGGCGGTAGACATGACCAGCTTCCCCGCAGTGATAGCAGAGCGGGCGGTGGTCGGGGGCGCGCCAAATGTCCGTCTTTCTCGGGTAGCTGCGCTGGGTGACGGGCGGGCGTGCTGGCTGCGGCGGCGGCGGTGGGCGACGGAACTGCGGCGTTACTTGGCCCTGGTGCGAGCGTGAAGGAGGGCCTTGACGACGGGCAACGGCGGCGTAAGTCAGCGCTTCCGGCTGGGGTTGCGGCGATTGCGGCTGCACATCAGGAACTCCAAGTGAGCGCTGAACTTCTTCTTTGACGACGGCGGCGATAGATGCCACTTGAGGCTGCGACCTGGGTAAGAGCTTCTGCAGCTCCTCGCGAACGACTGCTCTGATGGTCTCGCGCAGGTCGTCGGCGCCTAGAGCTTGAGCATCGGCGTAGTTGGTCAGGGCACGGCGGTTGTATTGCCTAGCGCGCATTTCAAGCGTCTTCTCGATCGTTGTGGCCTCGGAAAGAAATTCGGCGACAGTCTTGGGCGGGTTGCGCATCAATCCGGTGAATAGTTGCTCTTTGACACCCCGCATCAAGAACCGAACTTTCTTTTCTTCAGACATGTCGGGGTCGGCGTGGCGGAAGAGGCGAGACATCTCCTCCGTGAAGATCGCGATGTTCTCGTTCGGCAATTGCACCCTGGTTTCTAAGAGAACCTCTGCCCTCTCCTTTCGTACGACACTCGTGAAGGTCCTCACGAAGTTTTCACGAAAAAGGTCCCACGTAACCAGGGTGGTCTCTCTGTTCTCAAACCAGGTCCGAGCAGCGTCATCCAACGAAAAATAGACATGGCGTAGCTTGTCGTCGTCGCTCCATTTGTTGAACGTCGCGATCCGCTCGTATGTCTCCAGCCAGGTTTCAGGGTCTTCAGCCGATGATCCACGGAAGGTCGGGGGCTCCCGAGGTTGTTGCAGCAGGATGGGGGACGCTGGGGCTGCCATTGGGGTCGTTGACTTGGCCTTGATCGCTGTGGTCTTCTCGGGAAGAAGTCCGTACTCCGGCAGAAGTCCTTGCTGCCTACGGCTAGCTCGCTGGTCCTTGGTGACGTTGGCGTTGTCCTCCGGTTTCGGGCTTGGATCGCGGCTTTGCGGGGGCGTTCGCTGCATGAACGCACTAGCACCTCCACCAGATGTCACGTAGTAGTGACGCTGAAGAAAACAGTCGTAAAACTGTGTACGACGAAACTGGTTGTTTATTGGGCGAACCTGTGCCCACAAAAGCAAGGTACACTCAAAGCACAACGATAGCGGCGAACACAGTCGGCGATCGTCGAAAATCTGATCAGCGGCGAAACGCGTCGGCTTTTATACCTGAGTCATCGAAGGTTCCAGATTAATCCCTGATGCCCGCGTGTCTTCCAGAAAGTTCTAGACAATTCGCGTCGCTCATACAATCAGATTACATGGGCGTCGGTGACCACAGACGACGGATAGAAGCATCGATAACGTCCGAGAAGCTTCCAATGCAGGCGCGTCCGGCGCCGAGCGATAACGTTTAACATTTGTCAGCCAATGTTGAAAGCGGCCACCAGTGAAAGATAAACATGTGTACGTGTCACTATATAACAAGGTCTCCCATCGCTCAAGGGGTTGGGGATTGGGGGTGTTGGCGGGAAGGGGAGGAGGGGGGGTCTTGAGTTCTGTGAACTCGGTCAAGATGTGCGGCAGGGTGCCCTTTTTCCTTTTGCAAAAAGGACAGAGCGTATCATGTTCCGCGGGGTACATGAGGTTCATCAGTACGGGATGCGCAAGCGATCCCGCCTGCGCTCGACGCAGGATGGTCTGTTGTTGCCTGGTGAGTTTGGGGTGCGGTTCTGGCAGTTTGCACCTTTCCTCTCGGTACATCCGGGTAATGTCCCGAAAGCTGGTAACCGGGTGCGGTAGCTTTTCCGGCTCGTGCTCCGCCCGGATTGACATTTCTCGGGCATGGTAGTCGGCGATGGTGTTGCCTGCTACCTGCGAGTGAGCCGGGACCCACACGAGCTCTATGGCTCTTCCCGGAGGCTTGCACTTGGATAGAATGGCTCGGGCCGCGGAGGAGATTACCCCCCTGCGGAAGTTTCCGTAGGCTGTCTTTGAGTCGGTGACCACGGTGTCCACGCTCGGCTGTGTGAGTGCGAGGGCCACGGCCGCTTCTTCGGCAACTGCGGAGTCTGTTGTCTTCAGGGACGCGCTGACGATCAGCCTGTCTTTTGACGTAACCACCACCACTGCCCGGTCACTGTGTTTTCGGAGCGAGGCGTCCGCGTAGAGGACCCTGGGGTTCTCTTCCAGCTTCCGGGCCATGGCTTTAGCCCGCGCGGTGCGCCTCTCGTCGTCTTTGCCTGGCGTCATGTTCCGAGGAAGAGGTTTGGTGTGAATGGTCGTCTTCCAGTCTTCCGGAAGGGCCTGCTTGAGGGGTACTGGCTCGATCTGCCATCCTATCTTGCGTAGGAGGGCTCGTCCGTGTTCCGTGTGACTGAGCCGGATTCTCTGATTAGAGAGTTGGGCTCCTCCACCGTGTTGTGGGCGCCCATGTCTAGCAGTCTTTGCGTGGACGAGTATATGGGCATGTCCAGTGCTTGCTTCGTTGCCTTACGAATCATCTTGTTTAGAGTGTCCCTATTCGCCTTCGTCAGCTGGAGATACGGGGCGGAGTAGGTAACCCGCGACACGACGAACGCGCGTACCAAGCGCATGGCATCGTCCTCTTTAAGGCCTCGGTTTCTGTTAGACACCCTCCGAAGCATACTAAGTGCCTGTTCGGTTGCAGTTTTGATCTTTGTGACGGCGGCGTGTGCCTTCCCGTCGCTTTGAAGACAATCCTCTTATCTTGATGTATGTGGGAATGTGGTCACTTCCATGTGTTTCTATATCCACAAACCACCCGGCACGTCTGACGAGGCTTTGTCAGACAAACACCAAGTCCAGACAGCTGCTGTACGTGGAGCCACGTAAGAACGTGGGACTGCCGTCATTTAACAACAAAAGTTCATTGTCATGAACGACGGATACCAAATGTCTGCCTTTCGCGTTGGTCTTTGTACTGCCCCACAGTGTGTGATGAACGTTGAAATTCGCAATGATGACCCACGGGTCAGGAGTTGATGATAGGATGTCGCGCAGTCATCTTTGATCAAATCGACTTGATGGAGATAGGTAAGCGCCCACAACGGTGATGGTAAGTTTCTTCTTTTTCACTGTTAAACATATATATATATATATATATATATATATATATATATATATATATATATATATAGATTGTCGTAATGAGGTGCTACAGGCGGGAGAATGTAAGTAAGATTGCGACGAAGAAACACCATAACCTTGCTGTTTTCACCAGTAGTAGATGACAGAAATGATTCATATCCAGGGATAAAAAAAAAATTTAAATTAAATTATGGGGTTTTACGCGCCAAAACCACGATCTGATTATGAGGCACACCGTAGGGGGGGACTCCGGAAATTTGGACCACCTGGGGTTCTTTAACGTGCACCTAAATCTAAGTACTCATATCCAGGGAGCCTGATTGTGCTGGGTAAGTTCGGTTCGCAGATGACAATGATCGGAAACATATGGGCGTAACCGAACCGACAAAAATCAGTAATGCGCGATCTGAGTCCCTGGGCATTCCACTGAAAAACTACTGCTTTTTGGACCTCATCCCTGAAAGACAGTAGCTGTTGAGCCATGGTATACTCAAGGGCTGCCAGCACCACACTCAGAGCGTCCAGTACTTGAAGTGCACTTCTTGCTGACGGTGTTTGCATGTTGTTTAATAAGACGCGAATGACACTCATTAGGGGTCACAGAAGAGCTACCACTTGCTTATCTGTATTCTTCTAGTCATCCGATGCAGCACCTTGCTGTACTGGAGGCGGCTTCTGCTGTGGCTCTGATACAGGTCGTGTAGGCGTAAGAGGTGGCCATTCCTTTGTAGAGAGAGATCTCCCAGTTTTCTCTCTCTTCCAGCCTCGGTGTTTGTCGCGCTCAGAGCAGCAGCTGGCGGCGTTCGATGAAGAGTCTACATATTTTTTAAAGTTGACGTTGTCCATCGTGAGGACCTTCGACGGTGACGTCATCTTCGTCGCACTTTATCAGTGGCCTCTTTGTGGGTTGAGCTGTCTCTCACCATTTGGTTAAGAATAGAAATCTCTTTATTAATCTGTGGACAGTCTTTGGAAGAAACACTGTGAGCACGCTGACAGTTAGGACACTTCCAAGTAGTTGCGCTGCACTTGTCTTCGGAGTGAGGTTCGGGCATCGGGGGCATTTGGCAGAATTTCTGCAAACGGCCTTCACATGGCCGATCTTCTGGCAGTTGAAACACTGCATAGGTCTCGGAAGAAATGGTCGAACCGGGTGGCGAAACTGGCCTACCTTCACGTAGGAGCGAAGAGAGTTGCCTTTGAACGTTATTCTGACGCAACGTGTGTTGCCGAGGCGGCCGACGTACACAATGACGGTGTTCGCACTTGCTGGTTTTATGAGAATTGGCAGGTCTACATTGGAAATTTCGTTGTCAATGTCATAAATGACTCCTGTTAGAGTGGTGCCATCAGCAGGCACGATAGATCGGAATTTGATGTTGCCCATCTGTGTTTATGTTGCAGTGTGCTCAGCGCACTCGGGTTCATGAGATCGATCGCCAAGATGCTTTTCCTTGTACTTAGCCTGACATCCTTGATCTCATTCGGCACGGTGTTTTCTAGATACAAGGAAAGTACTTGCCTGTTGAGCACGCGTAGATTGGCAGTTGTGTTCTGTGGCACGAACAAGATGGAATGAGGCCCTCGTTGAGGCGCAGTATTCACAGTGGTCAAACTTGACGCTGAAGACGCGTTTATGATCCTTCGGTTTGGCCTTGCGGTGCAGGACGGGTTGAAAGCTGTCTTCCGAGGACTCGTCACCTGAGGCGGAGTAAAGCTCGGTGTCCTCGCTCTCACTAGATGTGTTTCCTCGCTACCTCGAAGCGATGGCCGCAGGTGAACCGGAACCAGACGGGGCCCCGTGAGGTTGTACATCCATCACCGCAATATACGGGGCGGTGATGGATGTACAAGACATGTCACTGCGTGCGCTTCCCAGCGCAGTTGTTTTTGATCGCGGCGCTTTGTACACAATAACTACTTAATATATTTCAACTACAACTTCTGGAATTGAGGTTACGTCGAAACACGTCTTTTGAGCATGGACACTTTTATGATTAGACGTCATATTAAAGCATTTAGCTTTATTTGAGAACTAACCACAATAGTTCCTTTCTGACCATTTTCGGGGGCCGATCCCGAAGATATATTGCAGTCTAACACACAAGTAAATACCGCATGGTGAGACCGCGGTACGGCCACCGGAACCGGAACCAATACTGGTGGCAGGGGGAGTGTTCTCATTATTCCTTCGTGGCAGTTAGCTTTTGGAGAGGCTTCCGTTTGAGGCGCCGCGCCTCTCGTCCAAGACGCTGCATGAGATTCCGTACTGGTCCGGGGGGAAGTGGCTCTTGAAGTAACGGTTGGCTCTCGCGTACGTGTAAGGCAGAGTGGTAACGGCAGCACAATGCATGCCATATAGTGCAGCGTAGTGCCAAAGAACACCAGCCCTTCCCCTGTAGGAAAAATGAGGGTAAGCGTAGCTTGTGTGTGTATCTGACCTTCGTGGTGATTTTCTTTCTTCCTCTCTCTTTCTCTCTCTATCTATCTCTCTTTCTCTCTTCATTTTTGTCTTCCTCTCTCTTGCTTGCTCTCCCCTCTCTTTCTCTCTCTCTCTTTCTTTCTTTCTCTGTCTCTCCATTTCTCTCTCTCTCTTTCTTTCTCTCTCTCTCTTTCCTTTTCTTTCTCTCTTTCCTTTTCTTTCTCTGACTTTCGTGGTGACTTTCTTTCTCTCTCTTTCTCTCTTCCTATCTATCTTCCCTTCCCTCTCTTCTTATTTCTTTCTCTCTCTCTTTCTCACTCTTTTACTTACTCTTTATCTTTCCCTCTTTCTCTCTCTCTTTTTTGTCCCTGGTATGTGCCATTGAGCTTGGACCTTTTCTGCACTATCGCCAGGATCGGCCCACTTTTCAGCGTGACATCGCCGCCGCCACCACCACTGCCGACACTTGTGTGCCTATAAAGCTTCGCTTAACATAGCGGGCTCTCAAATCACGCTAAACATATTCATGGATAGCAACCGCGGACTTCTTTTTTTTTTCGACAAAAAATATGACGGGCGTAATATTGTTACAAAAAGGAAGAAGCGTACGTGTATTTACAGATGGCTTTTAACGCGTGAGCCAAGATGCGCACAAAAGCGATACCCAAAATCTTCGTCGTCTCCAACGAGGCCACCATCCACGTACTATTACACAGTGGCGTCAGAATTTGGGCGAAAGAAAAGACGCCGAACGTATTGGCGCACGCAGCCCAGTACGGTGGCTACGAGCAAGCGTCATGGCAGCGACGCGACTAAAAACAAAATATCTAGAAAACAAAAGGTCGGCTGCGCGCAAGACGTTCGCGCTCTTGCTTTTTTCGAGACAGTGCGAGCGCCCACGTGACCCTGCTCCACCAATAGGGACGCGCAGACCTCAAATCCTGCCCTCGCTGGAGGGCTCTGGAGGAAAGATAAAATAATGTCGCTGCCTTTAGTTTTATTCAGATGGCTTAGTGGCAGCAGTATCAGATGCGAGAGGCGGAGTTCAGCCAACGTTTATAGTTTCGCATGGGGATGTTGCGATCGCAGTATCTTGTATCTTAAGATACACGATACATTCTTTCACGTATCGTAAATACAGATACTGATACACGTCTTAATTACCAGACGTATTATGACGCAGATGCAAGATAAGCAAAATGTATCTAAGATAGCATCTAAGATACATGTATCTTCGATACTGCCCAGCATTGGCTGATACCCCCTTTTTCGTGTTCATCATGCACCAATTAACTGGACCAAGAGTCCAAGAGCTCCCAATAATGCCAGGTCTTATATCGTCAGACTTGATGGAAATCTTACTTGCCTCTCAGCGAAATTTTAAAACTTTATTAAGCGAGGAATGATCAATGGAACAACGATGAACTGCAGATTAAAAGTTGTGGCAGCTGGAAGGTCTTAATTAACGTGGAAAAGGTGGTAATATACCGAATACACCAAGACGATTGCAAAAGAACAGGCGTTAGTCACGGGCGGACGCTGGTACCAGCGTCCGTCCTGGTCTAACGCCTTTTCTTGTACACGCGCCTTTCTGTGTACGCTGGTATCCCGCTTTTCATGTTCATCATCAACGAACTGGCCCAAGAGTTCGCGCTAATGGAAGGTCTCATATCGGCAGACTGGCCGGAGATGTGACGCACTTCTCAGCGTATTTTCATATTATTATTATTTCTTTTGAAAACATGTATACACTAGACAGGAAAGGGAAAGCGAGGAGCCTGCTCGCAACTGCCACTGGAGGGGCAGAACGCCTGCCTACTCTCCAGAAAGGAGGACACAGCAATATAGAAATGGAAGACAGGAAGAAGGGGAAGGAACAGAAACGAGAGAAATGTGACAAATCTCCAGGAATTAAGCAGAACACACACAGTACAATTCCCGTACCGTAGGGCCGGTCACTGCAGGTCACGCCACTAAAGAAATGTCGAAATCGAAGAAATAGTGCCTGAGGTTCCGTCACCCGAAAACAGAAATAGGCTACAAACGTGAACCTAAGTTAAATTGTTTTAGAAAAGTACGCAGAGCACGATGCGCCTGATAGCGTTGAGACGCACAACCACTGGGGTGCAAACATTCGTCGAGTGTCGTACACCGCATGCCAAGGAGGTCATTGTCTTTCACTAGGAAAAATGCTTGATTCAGGTAATGATAATATATCATTTTTACACATCGATATTGCTACGTTTAAGCAGAAGCTTTATGTTTATGTTGCCGTGACGCTTTAGAGAAACTTCCGGTCAATTTGACACTGCCTGCAACTACGCCTTGTATTGAATTTGCATCCACTAGGCTTTGTTTCATACTTAACGTACAACGCCGGGCAGGCTACTCAAGTGCAGTGCGACTATATAAGTGCCACTTCGAACGTTTTTCAGTGCAGTTGTTTGAATGTGTTCGCATTAGAGGGATCAAAGTGGAAATAATGTATGCCTCTGAACGTGCCAAGCCGGCCACATGGTAGAGTTAAAGAAGGGATGGAAGAACTTAGAAGATCGTGTATGCATATGTGTATATGGAGCAGAAATGATGTATATATGGTCCGGTGGTCCGGAGCAGACTACCGTCAGTGGAACTATACAGGGTGTCGCAGCTATCATGCAGCACGATTTAAAAAAGAGGAACGGCGCTACGCGAAGCAAATCTAGTGCGTATTGTTTCCAGTACAGTGGAGTAGCCGCCAGTAATTTTTTCGTTGCTGAGATTGATTTAGCTAATTGTAATTAATTATTTAACTCGAGAAGTACTGTCTTAATTATAAAAGTGTCAAACAGCGCTTGCATGTAGGCTCCCTAGGAAAAACACATTTATGTAGCACGTATTGAGCAACAGAAAGCTGTATAGGGAGTTTTTCATGTTGCTCTACAACTTTCTCCTTGACACTTTTATAATTAGGACAGTACTTCTCGAGTCAGACAATTAATTACAATTAGCTAATTAAATCTCGGTAACGAGAAAATTACTGGCGGCTACTCCACTGTACTGGAAACAATACGCACTAGGTTTGCTTCACGTAACGCCGTTCCTCTTTATTTAAATCGGGCTGCGTGATAGCTGGGACACCCTGTATATACACCTTGTATAAAGGCTGTCCCAAATATCGCGCACCGAGATTTAAAGATATGCAAATGCCTCGTAGCAGGAGAGAACCAAGGTGATGTTCGCCACCGCTTGGATATACTCGGATTATTTTTGCATTCTGTCTAATTAGATAATTAGTCTTAACTAAGTATTCAACTTCTCAAATATTGTAATTAGTTGAAGAGTGCCAATAAGAAAATTGTAGAGCAAGATGAAAAAACTCCCGATACAGTTGTCTGTTTCTCGGCACCACACTTTTATGTAGCACGTATTTATATATACGTACTACATAAAAGTGAGGTGCCGAGCGTGAAAGAAGCCCACAAATGCACGCAATATATCACGGGCATCTTTCGCGGTCGGAAAAACACTTTTACGCAGACCCAACAAATTGAGCAAAGAAAGGAGCCTGCGTACTCAAAGCACAAAGGTGCAGACTGTAAGGAGCACCACACCTAACAACACAGCTCAACGACAGAAATCCTGAATACACGTAGTAGCCCGTAAATATTTGACAAATGCTGTACGCGTAAAGTATAAGCAACAAGAATTCTGAAGTGACTTCACGCATCGTAAATTGTAAATCTTCATCTCACGGAGAGAAATCAACGCTAAAGTTTGAAGTCACAAATAAAGGCAAAGTTAGAGCAAGAAATGGCAGCTTCGTCCGTAGGCGAAGCACTCGAAGTGACTGCAAGGTTAAGCGTTCCGCTAGAGCTCCTCAAACGGTGTCCTAACTTGACGCGGAAGCGACACGGTGCGACGCCGCACTCGATAAAACTTCTGCAGGAATAGCACTCTTGAACTGCAGGAAGAGGCGTGTGACAGCGACAGCGCGACGACGAACGCCCGCCATGGCGTTGTCGTTGTCGTACCTCGAATGTAGTACACGAAATGAAACCGACGGAAACCCGACGGCGCCTGTCAGTGCCCATTGAAAGGATTATACAGACTTAGCTTGGCGTATAATGTGCGGTCCAAGTAGTTGTACACTCGGCAGGATAGCCGGAGCAAGCAGCCGCAGTTTGTGGGGAAGGTAGCACAAAAGGCGTCACGTTCAAATATGCGAAACGTTTCTGCACGCGATAGAAAAATTGTGTTAAACGTTACTGCGCTAACCAGCTATCAAAAGATTCATATAAGGTTATATGCTTCTTTTCGAAAGTAACCTTGTGGCTTCAATGAAGAGATCTGTAGTTGCAAGGTGGACAAATACTTTAGCAAAGCTACACGGAAAGCTTCTTCCATAGTTGTGGCTCAAGATGAGGGAGTCCTCCATCTAGGTCTAGAAGAAGCTGGCTCCATCACGAGACGAGAATGTTTCCCATGGTTTTTACAAGCATTCCTTAAACGTAACCCACCGAGATTCAACTAAAGAAAAAAAAAAGAAATTGGCTGAGGTTTAACTCTTGTAAACGTAGTTATCTTGAGCGAAAGGTGTGTTTGGCTTGGATTTGCAAATACTATTCGCACAGTGTTGCATTAAAGCACGCATCCGCGCTTGGTAAGCTTCTCTATAACTTGCTAATCTGGCCTCCCTTTGCTCCGGTGTTTCAGCAACCAACTTTGCCTTTGTTCGAGATTTTGCAGCATGACGTCTAGCTATATCTACTGGACGATTGGATTCAGTCTCTCGCTTGCGCTGAAGTGGGCGCAAGCGAGAGGCCAAATGGCGCGTCATCTATGGCGATACTTAGTGACCAAGCGCCGGCGAAGCAGCCGTTAAACTCTCACCTAGTCACATGGTACCGCAGCGGTGAGGCTCCGACCTATAGCGCAGCGTCGACGCCTCTCCGCAGCAGATTCACGTAGCGTGACTGTCACACCTGCCACACTTGCGCACTGGCGGCTCAAGGTCATTTCAACGCGATGAATGACCTTGCGAGATATGGCGTAGCAGAGCTTTCGCACTAAAAATTCCTCCTGCATTCTACCCTGTAAAAGTGGATGTAAAGCAAGGCTGATGTGGAAGTTAGATGACGTCACACAAGTACCGCAAGCGGCGTACGTCACGCGCACACTCACTTGTGTGGAAGTTAAGCATACATCCTCATTCTTCCAGGCCGTCCGCCTAGCGCAGTTGCCTTATTCAGCTACAATTATGTTTAATGGTAAATTGCGTAAGAAAATGCGTAGTTAGAAATTACACAGGATCTGCAGACATACATGAAATCTTCGGTTTGTTATTCGAATGTACGAGACAACACAAATCTGTTACACTGAACCACGGTGGAAGAATATTTAGGTGTTGACACTGCGCGCGAGCGGGCGTCCAGATTATGTTCGGCCGCGCGCGGGCGCACCGAGTAGCTCTGCTGCGAGCAGATAGATGGCGCCGCGGCCAGCGGTCCCAGCTTAGCGGCGCCGGCGGCTTGGCATTCCTCTGCCTCCGCTAAATTATCGTTCATAGTGGCGCCAGTAATACTCAAAGCGCGAAGGAAGTTCGTTATTTCAGATTAAGGTGATAAGTGTACCAGGCTGAATGATTTGCTAACATGAACGTATATTGTGCAGGGCGTGAATGACGTGAACACGGATCGATCGGGCAGCACTCAACGCCCACTCATATTCCGCTCGCGCGCACATTTTGTTGCGGGCGATCGAGTCATGCATACAAGCATAAAAAAATGAAAGCGTAAGCCCGCGTGCTACCCCTCGATCAGAAGAAAATAGTGACTGCATCGGAAAATTCAAACTCAGAAAACCGTTCAAGCGTCGTCACGCGAATTCAGTGTGGGCGCGATATAATTTAAGAAATGAAACGGCGCAAGCTTGCGATATGCAACGCACTAGAGCAAAGTGGGTGTTCATGGCTAGAACCTATGATGAGAAAGCACATAGCTATGTAAAGAAATCTTTCAAAAGATAATTGATCAGGCGGGACGAAGGCAGGCGTTTTATCTTGGATTACAATATCACTAATACAGTTTACTTGTGAAAACCTTTTTTATTTCAATTCCACTTAACATAGACTGTGTATATTATTCATTTGGCTTTCGTCGTTTGGGGAGCGAGTGACTCTTGCAGGATCTAAGAGGTGACCTTCTTTTTTCTTAAATTGCATATGAGAATGTGTCAATTAATGTAAGCGTATTTGACAATGCATGCTACAGCCTATCCACAAATACACTTACACCCACCACACAATAATCTCATCGACTTTTTATTTTTTATTTTGCAAAGACAGAATAATTAAAAAATTGTGCATGAAGCGCAGCTCGATAATTTTAATAGAGGATAGCCTTCCCAGAAGCTTACGTTCTCATACACTCCCACAATGCAAAAATGTTGAATAAAAACACACAAGCGTGTAATATACACCGCACGCGCATTGTAAAAAACATTCAGTATCCAGGATGGCACAAATTTGAAAATCAGGCACACATCTGCACAGAAAACAGCAGTATTATACAGGGTGCACAAAGATTTAAAAACATGTAAATGTCACGTAGCTGAACAGAACCAAGGTAATGTTGTTTTCCGTCCCTTGGAGATACTGAGATAATTTTTTACATTTGCCCTAATTACATGATTAGTCTTAATTAGTTAATCAACTTCTCAAATATTATAATTATATTAAAAGTTTCAATGAGAAAATTGGAGAGCAACATGAAAGACTCCCGATACAGCTTTCTATTACTCAATACACGATACGTAGAAGTATTTTTCCGAGCGTGAAAGAAGCCCAGGAATACACGCAAAGTGCCTCGAGGCAATTTTGAGTCTATTCGCGGGTTTCTTTCACGCTCGGAAAACACTTTTATGTATCACGTATTGAGCAACAAAAAGCTGTATCGGGAATCTTTCATGTTGCTGTGCAATTCTCTCGTTCACACTTTTTTATCTAATTATAGCACTAGAAAAGTTGATTAATCAGTTATGAAAATAATTATGTAATAAGGCGGAATGCAAAAAATAATCTGAGTATCTCCAAGAGACGACAGACAACACTGCCTTGGTTCTGTCCAGCTATGCGACATTTTCATATTTTTAAATCTTGGTGCATGATAGTTAAGACACCCAGTATATATCTTATACATGCAGCAAAATTTGCATAGACTTCTGTATCACACAGCAGTTTTTGTGGTTCTCTCTTCCGCAGCGGCTTTTGAGGTTTATTTGACCGTGTGAGGTTCTTTGGACAGTTCGGAAATAAGGTGGGAACTGTATTTGCAGACAGAACAGGGCTCTTTGGCGCGTCAAGTAGCGCCATTTTATCGAGCTCCGCGTAATATTCCGTCGATATCACATCCTCTGAAAAATGCCTGGCGCAAACGTGGTCGGTAGGCATTAGAGTTCGGTCTGCCCTCAGATTTACACGGCGCCACTGCTCTAGACGACCGCTGTCGGATGGCACTTTGAATAGAGGCACACGCTCCGCACAAGTTCGGTATCCAGAATTGCAGTTCGTGACGAAGCACTTTCTACCCATTTCAAACTTTCAGAAGGCCGCTTCCACCTTGGTCGAGGGCCCGTGACGACAATACACAAGCACAAGATGATGAAAGGCGCGTGAACAAAAAGTGTGCCTTCAAAACAGCACGGCCGCACATGCAAGCACAAAGCGCACAAAGACAGCGAAGCACGCGCCTTCCCGCCGAGGCTGGGACCGCATACCGCAGCGCCCTCTACGACGGCGCCGAACCAGCTGCAACCAAGCCGAACATAATCTGGACGCGAGCGAGCGGCGCTTTCGCGCGCGTGGGGGGGAGAGTGTCAGCACCTCTCCTTATTCTTACACCGTGCACTGAACTCAAAGACAAAACCCTTTTCCAGCTGCCGTTCGAGGTCTGTCTGAGTGGCTCCCGGCGCCAGGTGGTGGTACTTCTAACACAGCATACATCCTCATCCTTTTGGGCCCTCCGCCTGGCGCAAGAGCTTCATTGAAGTAATTGAATTTGTCAAAGTAAAGTGCGTAAAAAAAAATTCGTAAAGGACGACTTACACACAACTTACAGGCATGACAGCATCGGATTGCAATTGGAATATACGACAAAACAAAATTTTTTTTAACGCGGAAACTCAGACACAAACCCTTTTTCCAGCTGTCATTATTTGGCTGAGCACACCACAAAATATCCCGACCAACTAGAGGCTTACAGCTTGGCTGTAAAACATCTTTTAATGGATCATGAAGACTTGTTGCTAGGATGTACTATCGGCGTCAAATGAAACACCATAGGTGGAGCATAACTGAAGGTATGGTACGCGCCGTTTGATACTATCAGTTTTGTCTCCTCATCCCAGCGCAATCCTGGTTTATGGAAGATTTGCAGCGAATTGCATCAAAAGCGGAATTATACTCTTCCTGAAGTACTGCACTACGTTGCAAATTACTGGTCGTCAATTACCGCCATATATGTCAACGGTGTCTCTTAGGCTTTCACTGTACACTATCCGTCGACCATTCAGGACACTGGTATGTTGTATATTCATGTCTCACCGCACAATCATTTCTCTTTCAAAATTCAGTTATTACGATTAATATATTGTGGTCACTCCCGACATGATGAATATCTTTAGGTATGCTTCTGCGATTTCATTCTTTTTTTTTTCTTTCTTTCTTCTTATTTCGTACGAAGCATCCTGCAATGCCTGATTTCAAGGCGACATATAGATCCCTCTGATATACCGTATCAGGGTGCACTGGAGCCAAAAATTACCCTAATATGGCCTGCACTCAAAAAAAAAGTTCTCGCGCATGGACTGTTCGTAAGAGCCGATATCATTCAATGGTGATAGGGAAGCATAGAATTAGCGAAGGACTATTAGCGTAGTATTATCATAGTATCAACAATAGCAAATATCTCTCACGAAATAACCAATGTATGAATTCGGCTCTAGGCGTGTAATAAGCAGCACCCATTTACTCATCCCTTCCTTTTTCATCATTCTTTTCTACTTACTTCCCCAGCTTGCTGTGCGATTTCAAATTAAACCACGCAGTTTTTTCTGCGAGCACAGACAGCGCTACCATTGCGCCATGAATAGTGCGCCACTCTCACTGCGCGTTTTTTATTTGAGAGAATGACGCCTAGGTGGCGCCACAGGACCTATGGTTTCCAGCGTGCATTGAATATAGATCACGTTGAAAAGCGTGTGCTGGCTCGTGAGGCTTCGACAAATTCCGAAATTTCACAAAGCTATATCACTGCAAATCATTGGCGTTGTTGCAAAAATTCTGACGCTGAAGGGCGTTGGCTATTAAAACAGAAGTCTAGGCGAGCTGATACTTGTGCAAATGAAGGAAGGTTATATCTGTATGGAAAAGTTTTGAAGAAACAGGGGTCGAAATCACTAAGCTTCGCGTTCGTTAAGTGCTCCTGACCATAGGCTGACCACCTTAGTTAATATTATATTCCGCATCAAGAGTGGTTCGAATTTCATCTTACTAAGAAGTCTAGCGTAAGATCTTTCCGTGCATAGGGGCCCAAAATAACGCCTACACACGAAACCAGAAACTCAACGTGAATAGAGTTTTTGGTATTCAGAAAAGACTGAATGGCTTGTTTTTAATGATGAGAATGTTAGTTTAGTATCATTTTTCTATGTCGAAAGTTTGAAACGAAGTTTACAAGGTTCAGGTTCAGATTTGAGAAGCAAGAACCCTATTTGTTTTCTAAAAAACTACAATTTGCACAGTTTGTAAATATATGTGTTATACGTATTTGCTGAATAGAAATGTGTGTTCTGAATATTTCCTTCCATGTTCTCAGTAGTTTTCCCACACTTTTGCAGCCTCCTATATGATGGCCTAATAAACTGAATGATACGTTGCCCCGTAAAAACGCCCCTAATATGACGGCTATCTGTGGCCTGGAAGTGTTATAATCACCCGTTGTGAAGCTGCACGAATTGTGTGATTCCTTACTGTAAAGATTATTAAACGGTATTTTTGTGATACGTTTGTTTAAATTTATATGCACAATGATATGCTGAAACTTTTCGTACCACATGTCAAGGAACCGATATTGCTAATACTATACATTGATAAAGTTGTCAAAATTGAATTTATGTTACCACCATTAGAAAATCTTGAAGTCAAGTGTGTCCTCGAAAATAATTATAAAAGCAATAATAAAATGCTGACCATAATATTTTTTTTTCTGCGGTTATTGTTGCGGTTGTGGCAGTTGTTATTGGTAAGTGTAAAGGCATCGTGTGTTTCGTGCAGTACTTTTGCCCAGAATGGATGTTTAGAACAGTAAAGTGTTAAAGTACTCAATAGTTGTGACGGAATCAACTAATATACGAATTCGGGTATCTGATCCGTCAGCAATGTTAATTACGCTCACGTACGATAATTTCATTCATAAACGCTGCCCGCACTAGCACTTGTTCAGGATCCTTTTCTGACTGCACCAAGGATATGCGATGTTAACACACTGGAACAAGAAAATATACCCAAACTTCTCGACCGATACATAGGTTCTCTGTCCTAGGAGCCGTTACTATAGACCCATGAACCATACCAGTGTAACTAGCTGTTAATTGTCAAACCTGGTATTATTGTCACCCAGATAGTACAGCTAGAATAGTATGGCATCCTGAGGTGCACTCTTCGAAATGCAAAAACTGTGAAGGCATAGCGACCCTAAATCACATGCTCTGGGCTTGCCCAGCGCTAAACGGTCTACATGGGAACCAAGAGTCATGGGAATCCTCCCTTCATAGCCAGGAAGAACATGCCCAAAAACAAGCCATCTGTCAAGCCCAGGCCGCCGCCGGAAGCCAACTGATTCCGGCCGACGTCTAGGGGGGAGGTAGGCGGTGAAAGGGGGAGCTGCGTCTCACCCCGATCACCGATACTCTCTGACGGGTGCAAATAAAGTGCTTTCTCTCTCTCTCTCTGACCAGCGTCATTGCTCCCCTCTCAAAAGCGAAAAAAAAAACAAAAAAAAAACATACAGGAATGTACACAATACTGAAGCGGTTTGTGAGGGTTGCTTATCCCTCGCGTGCGTAGTACGGCTTCATCTGTACTACGTGGACGACTTCAGCACGGGGACCGCGTCGGTAAGAACTAGGATCACAGCTTTGAGGCACCACCTCGTAGTTCACATCACTGAGGTGACGTACAACTTCGTAGGTGCCGAAAGAGCGGCTCAACAATTTCTTCGAGAGCCCACGGTGTAGGATAGGTGTCCACACCCACACGCGGTCGCCTGGTGAGTACTGGACGTTCCGTCGGGTCCTGTTGTAACGGAAGGTGTCGGTATTCTGCTGGGTGCGGATGCGATTCCGAGCAAGCTGGCGAGCTTCCTCTGCTTTCTCGACGAACTCTTCAGTGGTGTCATTCCTTGTGATTCCGTGGTCTACCGGGAGCATGGCGTCTAAGGGGCTTGTAACGCGACGTCCGTAAACGAGCTCGAATGGTGTAAACTCGGTGGTCTCCTGCACAGCGGTATTGTAAGCAAACGTCACGTATGGGAAAATTTCATCCCATGTTTTGTGTTCCACATCAATGTACATGGATAGCATGTCGGCCAGTGTTCTGTTCAGGTGCTTTGTTAAGCCGTTAGTTTGGGGATGATAGGCTGTGGTCCTTCGGTGGTCGGTGTGCGTCAGCGTGACGACTGGTTGCAAAAAATCCGCTGTAAACGCTGCACCGCGGTCAATATTGAGCACAGCGGGTGCACCGTGACGAAGCACGATGTCGTGGACGAAGAAGCTGGCGACTTCAGCAGCAGTTCCCCGCGGCACAGCTTTTGTCTCCGCATAGCAAGTTAAATAATCAGTTGCCACGATTATCCACTTGTTTTGCAAGGAAGACGTAGGGAACGGACCAAGAAGGTCCATTCCCACTTGCTAGAACGGCGCCGGAGGCGGATCCAAAGGCTGAAGGAGGCCGGCAGGCTTGACGTGTGGGACTTTACGCCTCTGACAGTCACGGCACGTTCGTACATAGCGCTGAACCGACGAAAATAAGTGTGGCCAATAGTATTTCTGCCGCATACGCGCTAATGTCCTCGCGAAGCCTAAGTGGCCGGCAAAGGGATCGTCGTGACATGCCTGTAAAACTTCCTCGCGCAGCGCCGTCGGAACGACGAGAAGGAACGTTTCTTGGCTGCTCTCGAAATTTTTCTTGTACAGGACATCGTTGCGGAGGCAGTACGATGTCAATCCTCGTGAAAGTGACCGTGGGACAACAACGTCAGCTCCCTCGAGATATCGGATGACTGGAAGCAGTTCAGAGTCTGCACGTTGATAGTCAGCCATGCGCACCACGTCGACGACACCAAGAAACGGAAAATCGAGCTCCAAGTCGGAGGATGTCAAGGGAATAGGAGAACGTGACAAGCAGTCAGCATCCCTATGCTTATGGCCCGATCTGTAGACAACAGTTATGTCGTAATCCTGGAGGCGGAGGCTCCAACGAGTGAGGCGACCTGATGGGTCTCGTAGATTGGGAAGCCAGCAGAGCGAATAGTGGTCCCTGATCACTCGAAATTGCCGGCCGTACAAGTAGGGTCGAAACTTGCTGATGGCCCACACGACTGCTGAACATTCTTTTTAGGTGATTGAATGATTAGCCTCTGCTTTTGTAAGAATACAGCTCGCGTACGCAATTACACGTTCTGCGCCGTCTTGCCATTGAACCAGAATGGCCCCGAGTCCTACGTTGCTTGCGTCTGTGTGAATTTCAGTTGCCGCGGTGTCATCAAAATGCGCCAGCACTGGAGCGGATTGAAGGCGTTTGCGCTATTAGGTGAGGGCCTGCTCTTGGTCTTCCGTCCACGTAAAGGGCACATCTTGTCGCGTCAGTCTCGAGAGGTTCAGCAATCCTTGAGAAGCATTCAACGAAACGACGGCAGTAAGCGCAGAGGCCCAGGGACCAGCTGAACAGCTTTCTTGTCTTTAGGGTGAGGAAACTCGGCAACGGCAGCGAGCTTTTCTGGGTCTGGTCGTACTCCTTGGAAGCTGACCACGTGCCCTAAAAACTTGAGTTCGTGGAAGCCAAAGTAACGTTTTTCAGGCTTGATGATGAGGTTTGCCTTACGTATTGCGGTAAGGACACTTCGTAGCCGGGTGAGATGTTCATCGAACGTTCTGAAAAACACAACAACGTCGTCTAGGTACACTAGACACGTCTGCCACTTTAGTCCGACGAGTACAGTGTCCATCATTCGTTGAAACGTAACAGGAGCGGAACAGAGACCGAAAGGCAGGACTTTAAATTCGGGAGTCACGAAGGCGGTTTTTTCACGGTCACGCTCATCTACTTCGATTTCCCAGTACCTTGACTTTAGGTCTAACGAAGTAAAGAACTCAGCATGACGCAGATGGTCCAAAGCGTCATCGATCCGTGGCAGGGGGTAAACGTCGCGTTTGGCGACTCAGTTAAGCCGTCTGTAGTCAACGCAGAATCGGAGTGTGTTGTCTTTCTTTTTAGGGGCGAAGTTCCTTATAGCGGCACCCGTTCCGTCCCCGTCGTAGTAGTACTAGTAGTGTGTAACCAGTCTGAGAAAAATGAGAAAAAAATTCCTAAGTTGTGTCCGTAGCGCGGAATCGAACCAGGGACCCCTCGCTTCCGAGCGCGCGGCGTTAGCCCACTACGCCACGAAGCGGACATGGACAAACGCACCACGATGGCTATAAATAGCCAACATTAACGAAAGGCCGCGTTTCTAGCGCGTTTCTAACGGTTTGTGCTAGCGCGTTACGGCCCGTGTAAGAAGCTGGTGTAAGACGATGTGGCCTCTCCACCTTACCTTCAACGCGTTTCGAATGCGCTGCCCAAAGCGGTGGCAAGTCAAGTTCAAGTCGAGGAGCGTTTATGAATACGGGGGGTATACTCTCTCAGCAGTCATGTGATGGCGTCGGCAAACGCGGTGCACGTTCCGGCATGTGTAAATGGCTGCGTAAGACGCTGTGGCCGCTCCCCCTTACTAGAGAGTACTGCACGTTTCTAACGCGTTTGTGCTAGCGTCCCCTTAAGCGGGAGATCCGATGATTCCCTCCGGAGCTTCGCCCACTCATCATCATTCACCTCGTGGATCTGCTGTCATATTTTTACCAGGAAGACAGGCGACGCCCACGGACATGTCGGCGGCTGGATGACGTCATCATTTAGTATTTCTTGAACTTGACGCTTAATTGCCTCCCACTCCACTGGTGGCACGGGGTATGGGTGCTGACGAACAGGCCACGCCGACTCCTCTGTAACTATCCGGTGTTACGTAATGAAGGTGCGCTGGACTTTAGATTCTGTGGAAAAACAGCCAGAGAATTCTGTCACTAGGTCCAGCAGCTGATCCTTCTGTACATCTGCTAAGTCAGCATTAATGTGCACACGGGCACTCAGGCTGGCGTGAGTTGTTGCAACCGGTGAAGTCACTTGTAACGTGCCGACGTCAGAGAAGTCAGCAATGTCGTTCAGAAAGGCTAAAGCTGTACCTTGAGGGACGTGCTGATACTCATGGCTGAAGATTGTCAACAAAACTTGCGAACATTTATTCTGTATTCGAACAAGGCCCCAGGCGACGTACATGTGTCTTTCGAGCAACAGCGGGATATTTTCCTCGGCAATACCCTCATACTCGTCGAATACGTCGCAGGTTACGAGGGTCACTACGCTGCTCCTTGGCTGCACCATGATGCTCTCGTCGACAATCTTCGAGGGGTTGAGCTGCTACCTGCTAAGGCCCGCGCGGTGGAAAATGTTACGCGTGACTTTTGTAAGTTAATCACGGCTCCATTAGCTTGCAGAAAGTCCATTCCCAGAATTAGGTCCCTCGAACAGCTTGGGAGGATAACGAAATCTCCGAGGTACGTAAACCCACGAATGCTCACTCGCGCTGTGCATCTTCCTACCGGGGTTAGCAGATGGCCTCCTGCAGTGCGAATCTGCGACCCAGTCCACTCGGCAGAAACTTTCTTCAGCTTGCAGGCAAGGTCCATGCTCATAACTGAGGTGTCCGCTCCAGTGTCGATTAACGTCGTTATTTCTTCGTCGTCTAGGGTGACGGGAATGTTCGACGTTACTACCTGTCGTACGGTGTTTGACTGCGTCTGTACGTCTGCGTCGTTCTGTTTTCGTCGTTGTCGTCGTAGTGGAGGATCTTGCGCACAGTCGACGTTAGCGGCCTCACCTCCGGAGGTCGCTGAACTCAGTTTTCCCGACCCGCCGGGCTAGGCGAGCGGCGTCTGAGAGCGTCGCGAGAGAAGGCTTGACTTGGTGATGGTGACCGGTAACGAGCAGGAGACGACGAACGGGGCTCGTGCCATCGTTGATCACCATTGCGACGAAACTCTCTATTTCCGGCGGCCGCTCACCAGGTCCTGGACGAGGTGCATTCGGCGAGAATCCACGGGGCCCCACATGATGATAAGGACACATTCTGTAGATGTGCTCGGCATCGCCACAATGATAACAAAGGGGCTTGTAGTCTGCGGTGCGCCAGATGTCGCTTTTACTATAGTTCTTGCTTCGGCGATGTGCGGTGGGCTGCGAGGCCTGAAGCTTACGCCCATTTGCTGATCGGGGTGTACCATATATGCTATGCGCACTTGAAGGTGGTGGACGGCGTACTGCTTCAGCGTAACTCATTTCAGCACGCGGTCCCTCCTGTGGTGCCTCGTAGTGTCCAGGAACATGGACGGCCTCTCGGACCTCGGCACGCACCATTTCCTGCAATGGAAAGTTGTCCCACAGAGGCAGCGGTCGTCTGCATCTTCTGCAGTTCCTCCTTGACGACAGGCCTGGTGAGTTCTCGCAGGACGCCGATGTCGTTGCCGAGGGTAACGGCCTAGAGCTCCCTTGATATCACGGCGTCGTGGTTGTATTGCCTGGCCCGCTGTTGAAGGGCCTTTTCCATGGTAGTGGCTTCGTCGTGGAACTCTGCAAGTGTCGTCGGCGGATTTCGAATGAGGCCAGCAAAGATTTCCTCTTTGACGCCGCGCATTAGGTGGCGCGTCTTCTTTGCTTCACTCATAGAGGGGGCCGCACGTCTGAAGAGCCGATTCATGTCTTCTACGTACGCCGTGACTCGCTCATTCGGGCCTTGAATTCTCGCCTCCATTGCTAACTCGGCCCTCTCCTTCCTGTCCGCCCTGGCGAAGGCACTAAGGAACTGCCGACGAAATTCTTCCCATGACGTCAGTGTCGCCTCGTGGTTCTCAAACCATGTTTTCGCGGAATTTTCAAGAGCGAAGTACACGTAGTGTAGCTTACGCTCGTGGGCCCAGTCGTTGAGATTGGCGACCCGGTCAAAATGGTCAAGCCAGTCGTCGGCGCCCTCTGAAGCACTACCGTGGAACGGATTCGGCGGCCGGGTCTGATTAACGACCACGTGAGAAGCTGCAGTAGCGGCAGGAGGTGGTTGGTTCGTCATTCTACTTCGTTCGGGTAGCAGACCGTGCTGTGGCTGGAGTCCCTGGAGACGTCGGCTGGTATACGTACGTGCACAGGGGTAAGCTCGGCCAAACTACTCGCCGGGCTTAGGTCTGGGGTGCGCTCCGGAGATCTTAACATCGACCATACCCAGCACCTCCACCAGAAATGTCACCCAGGTAGTACAGCTAGAATAGTTGACCAGCAACAGATAGGCAAAACACGTCAGCCTTTAGCAATGGCTGGACCTCGGAAAGCGCGCGCGCAACCACGAAATTCGTCGTTCTCACCTCAAAGGGTGAGTGTCACCACGTGCCAAATTATTTCGCGTCAATATTCAGAAACTTAATCCCGGAAATATGTTCCACTGCGCATAGATAATTGATTCTAGACACCTCGTACCTTTGGAAGGTGTCTTTGGCACGTATCATATCTTTGCTGCAAGGTCCTACATATCTTCAGCTGTTCTATGTTCGGTACGTCTGTTACAGCGGTGATTCTAACCACCTTGACGACCTCGACGACGGGGCATTTAAGGCACTATTCAATTAGACGAATTCTCATTTGACGCATTGAAATATCAGGAACGATCCTTCAGTTCCTAGCTGGTATATGCACTGTTATTCGTGTAGATTGAAACATAAGTGATATATAAAACAACGATGAACTGCAGGTAAAAAGTTGTGACAGCTCGAAGGTCTTATATCGGCAGACTTGCTGAAACTGTGACATACCTCTCATTTTTGAAAAACGCTTGACGTTATTAATGATCGTATAGGATTTTTACAAATCGGCATCGCTACGTTAAAGCAAAAATTTTAAGTTGCCGGGATGTAAGAAGGAAACTTCCGGGCACTCCGGCACTACCTCCAACGACACTGTGTAGGGAATTTGCCCATTCACTGTACTTTGTTTCATACTTAGCAGACAACGACGGGCAGGCTTCTTGTCAGGATACTAGTGCAGTTGTTTTAATGCTTTCGCATTAGGAGTGTCAAAGGGAAAAAAATATGTATGCGTGTGAAGTATGGCAAGCTGGTCACGTGGTAGAGGTAGAGAGGGGATGGGAGAGCATAGAAGAGCGTGTATGGGTATTCAGAATCCGGAGGAGACTACTTCAGTGGCTCTGTTTATATATAGATATATCATCATCAGCCTATATATGTCCACTGCAGGACGAAGGCCTCTCCCTGTGATTTCCAATTATCTCTGTCTTGCGCTAGCTGATTCCAGCTTGCGCCTGCAAATTTCCTAACTTGATCACCCCACCTAGTTTTCTGCTGTCCTCGACTGCGCTTCCCTTCTCTTGGTATCCGTTCTATAACTCTAATGGTCCACCGGTTATGCATCCTACGCATTACATGGCTTGCCCAGCTCCATTTTTCCTCCTAATTTCATCCACAATAACGACTATGCCCATTTGCTCTTTGATCCACACCGGTATCTTCCTGTGTCTTAATGGTACGCCTAACATTTTTCGTTTCATCGCTCTTTGTGCGGTCCTTAACTTGTTCTCGAGCTTCTTTGCTAACCTCCAATTTGCTGCCCCATATGTAAGCACCGGTAGAATGCATTGATTGTACACTTTTCAGCGACAGTGGTAAGCTACCAGTCAGGATTTTGTAATGCCTGCCGTGTGCACTCCAACCCAATTTTAATTTTCTGTATACTTCTTTCTCATGATCAGGGTCCCCTGTAAGTAACTGACCTATATATACGTGCTCCTTTACAGACTCTACAGGCTGACTGGCGATCCTGATTTCTTGTTGCCTTGCCAGGCTATTGAACATTATCTTTGTCTTCTGCCTATTAATCTTCAACCCCACTTTTAAACTTTCTCAGTTAAGGTCCTGAATGATGTGTTCTAATTCGTACCCATTATTGCTGAATAGGACAATGTCATCTGCAAACCGAAGGTTCCCGAGATATTCGCTATTGATCCTCACTCCTTAGCCTTCCCAGTCTAAGAGCCTGAATACTTCTGAATACCCCTTTTTGATAGGTACTTTCTAGTTTTCTTGTGGAGAACCAAGGTGGCGTGGGAATCCTTTTAGTTGTTTGCCAAGATAATCACGTATGCCTCCTGTCTTCCTTGATTACACAATGCCTCAATGACTGCTGGTATCTCTACTGAAACAAATGCCTTTTCATAATCTATGAAAGGCATATAGAGAGGTTGATTGTACTCCGCAGATTTCTCGATTATCTGATTGATGACATGGATATGATCCATCGTAGAATATCCTTTCCTGAAGCCAGCCTGTTCTCTTGTTTGGCTGAAGTCAAGTGTTGCCCTCGTTCTGGTAGCGACATGGTGCGACGTAAATCTCGATACAACTGCTGCAGGAAGATACGTGTGACAACGACAGCGCGTTGAGTAACGCCGGCCATGGCTTTGTCATCGAAATGACACCATCGGAAAACTGACGGTGCCGGTCAGTGCCTAGTCAAAGGATTACACAGATTTAACTTGCACCTCGACTTCAAGTAGGTCCAAGTAGTTGTACAGTCGGCAAGATAGCAAGAGCAAGCAGCCGCAGTGTGGGGGAAAGAGGCACAGAAGGCTTCATGTTCAAATAAGCGAAACGTTTCTGAACGCGAAAGAAAAATTGCGCTAAACGCTACAGCGCTAACCAGCTATCAAAAGATTCATATAAGGTTATATGCTTCTTTTCGGAAGTAGCCTTGTGGCTTTAATGAAGAGATGTGTAGGTGCAGATAGGACAAATAGTCTAGCAAAGCTAAACTGAAATCTTGTGCCACAGTTGTGGCTCAAGACGAACGAGTCCTTCATCTAGACGTAAAACGCCTGGCTCCATCAGCAACTGCACGTTGTCCTAGCGGCTTCCACAAACATTCTTGTTTAACCTGAACGAAGGCCAGTTCCTGCGGAAATGTCGACACGATTTATAAACCTCAGTAATCGGCACATAACCATGCAGCTGTTGTACTAACACCTTAATTTCTGGAAGGTCAGATGACCTGCCAGACATGTAGGTCACCCTGGTGTATTCTGTTTTTTTTTTTTTGATGCGAAGCATCTTATGGTCGGGGCTATGTCACTCCCTCCCTCCATCCGCCGTGCGGCGGCCACACCCCTACTGCGCATGCGCATCCTCCTCCCCCTCCTCTCCTTGTCTCATCTCCTCTCCTCTCCGACGCTCCTCTCCTCTCCGGATATCGCAACAAATGGCAACACCTGCGGCTCCGCGCGTGATAATGCGAAGCAGCTTAGGTTACAGGCGCGACGGTAGGCGCCCCAGAGGCACCGGCAACAGTCACCAACGCCGCGCGCGTTCGGTGCGAACGCGGATAAAACGCCGACGGCGTCGACAACAGTTCTTGCGCGTTGCTGGTGCTGCTGCATGTCCAAGTTTATACAGCTGATAAAACTACCTTGAGTCGACCCCATGGCTGCTTCGCATACTACTCAGGGTTCCCCTACGAGAAGATGGTGTAATTTTTTTCATAGTCATCATCATCATCATCAGCCTATATTTTATGTCCACTGCAGGATCAAGGAGGTTTAAAAAAAACCTCCTTGTGCAGGACGAAGGCCTCTCCCTGTGATCTCCAATTACCCCTGTCTTGCGCTAGCGTATTCCAACGCTAGCGCAAATTTGCGCCTGCAAATTTCCTAACTTCATCACCCCATCTGGTTTTCTGCCGACCTCGACTGCGCTTACCTTCTCTTGGTATCCATTCTGTAACCCTAATGGTCCATCGGTTATCCATCCTACGCATTACATGTCCTGCCCAGCTCCATTTTTTCCGCTTAATGTCAACTAGAATATCGGCTATCCCCATTTGTTCTCTGATCCACACCGCTCTCTTCCTGTCTCTTAACGTTAGTCCTAAGATTTTTCGTTCCATTGCTCTTTGTGCGGTCCTTAACTTGTTCTCGAGCTTCTTTGTTAACCTCCAAGTTTCTGCCCCATATGTTAGCACCGGTAGAATGCAATGACAGTGGTAACACAACGACAGTGGTAAGCTCCCAGTCAGGATTTGGCAATGCCGGCCGTATGCACTCCAACCCAATTTTATTCTTTTGTGAATTTCTTTCTCGTCATCAGGGTCCCCTGTGAGTAATTGACCTAGATAAACGTGCTCCTTTACAGACTCTAGAGGCTGACTGGCGATCCTGAATTCTTGTTCTCTTGCCAGGCAATTGAACATTATCTTTGTCTTCTGCATATTCATCTTCAACCCAATTCTTACACTTTCTCGATTAGGGTCCTCAATCATTTGCTGAATAGGACAATGTCATCAGGAAATCGGAGGTTGCTGAGATATTCAGCGTTGATCCTCACTCTTAAGCTTTCCTAGTCTAAGAGCTTGAATACTTCTTCTAAGCATGCAGTGAATGTCCCAGAAGAACACAGCATCCCTACAATCTACAAAACACTGCAAATTAAGTGCTGCTGGAGTTGTACTCACATTGTTCTCTGTTCTCCTTTATTTTTCCTCTTACTTAGAGTGCACTTACCAAGAGGTACTTAACACTTTCAGGCGGCAAATAATTTTGTTGATTGAAAACATAATTCCACGGCATTTCTTGCCTCTTCAGAATCATAAAAAGCCTACAGCTGCTCAATTGAATAGAATAAGAATTTTCAATTGCTTAGTGAGTTTTGTCAAGTTTACAGAACGTGGACTCCAGAACGTGCCTACAGGAATATCACATGAAAACGTCGACTATTTCTTGTCTGGCAGGCTTAAAACGAACCTATCCAGCCCTTTGAAAATTATCTTTGGAGTAACACGTTCGCGAAACCTATAAAAGAAACAAAGCTGCTGCATACAGCGATATACTCAAACGGATTTAAAAACCAGCTAATCGCCTACCTTGCTACTTGTTTTACTAAAGGATATTGCACATTTTATTCAAGCTTGCAGCACACTTGCAATCCCAAGTGTTTCAAGATGTCTGCTAGAGATTTCAATTATCATTGCTTTTATCAATATTTTTACTGCTGATGCACAACCTTGGTGTACACAATTGCGTAAACAGTGCCTTCAAGAGTTAAGCATGACCGGTGAATAATCATTCCGGCAGATGTCAAACCTTTTCTTTTTAAATTACATTCGACAACCCTTCCTGTCAAAACTTGGTTGGAGAGAAGCGGCTGTTTTATGCCTTGTTCGAGAAACTGTTTGTTCCCACGTGCTGAAACTATTTATCAGTGAATTCATTAGACCGTGACGCATGCCTGAAAAAGCGGAATATGCACGTACAAGCCAGCGCGTGTCACACTTGGCGCGCCTAGGCGAGTTTAGTAGCAACAGCTACTAAAATTGTGCGCCTGCATATCCGATAACGATGACGATGAAGAAAGGAGTTACGGGATGCGTTCGTCCTCGCAATGGGCTGGGTGTCATTCACTGTAGGGTGACGTGTTTCTACAAGTTCAAGAACGTCGTCTGTTGTTATTGAACATGCTTTATAGCTCAATAAAAGTACCACTTACTCTGCGCGTCACGCACGTCGCATATATACATCGGTATACAAAACAGATCGCAGACATATTGTTACAAGCACGGGGAAAAGGGGTTTATTTAGGCGTGCTAGAGCAGGAACAGCAGGCTACGAACAGCAGGAATGGCCGCTGCACAGTCGTCGTCCTTCTCCTCTTTCTCCTTTTGATCCGCACGTCCCTTTTAAGCACTTGGACGCAACATACCTCCCCTCGCAGACAAAGCCCACTGGGCGAGTCAACTGGCTTGTCGTGGCGTGCATGATTTCAACCTGGCGACATGCGCGACTTGTGTCCGAGCAGAGCGTCGACCAGTGTTCGTGAGGCGCGCGAGAGTGTAGTTCACGTCGCTGATCTTCTCGATGACAACATACGGTCCCTCGTAGTTTGTCAGCAGCTTTTGGCACAAGCCGCGCTTCCTTGTGGGAGTCCAAAGCCAAACGAGATCACCAGGGTGATATGTAACAGGCCGATGTCGTGCATCGTAGCGTGCTTTGGAGTTTTCTTGCGACGCCAAAGTCCGAAGACGCGCAAGTCGCCGAGCCTCTTCAGCGAGGCATAGCGTATCCGCGACCGCAGGATTGTCGTGGTGGTAAAAAGGGAGGACAGTGTCGAGCGTATACCGGGGCGGGCGAGCATATAGAAGGAAGAAGGGGCTGTAACCGGTTGTCTCATGTTTGGCGGTGTTGTATGCGTAAGTAATAAACGGTAGAACTTCATCCCAATTCTTATGATCGGACGCAACATACATGGAAAGCATATTCGTGATCGTTCGATTAGTGCGCTCAGTGAGGCCATTCGTTTGCGGATGATACGGCGTCGAGTGCCTGAGGTGCGAGTCACATAAATGTAGAAGCTCTTCCACGATGTCCGCTGTGAATTGACGTCCCCGGTCGCTTATAATAACACAAGGCGGTCCATGTCGCAGAACAATAACGTGAAGTAAAAAGAGCGATACTTCGGTGGCAGTGGCTGATGGTATAGCCGCCGTCTCGCAATAGCGCGTTAAATAGTCGGCGCAGACAATTATCCAGCGGTTCCCCTTAGATGACTGAGGAAAAGGTCCTAACAGGTCAATTCCAACTTGCTGAAAGGGCAAGCTTGGAGGCGGCACAGGTTGAAGGAGACCAGATGGGGCAGTGGTTGGACGTTTCCGACGTTGGCACTGTATGCAGCTGGCGACATACAACTCAACCGAATGTCAGCATCCGGGGCCGGGAGGAGCTGGCGCTCCTCCCGGCAACGATTACTGGCCGAGAAGCTTTCGGAGCCGCTCGCCGGCATCTGACAGGAGCTTGACGCCACCACCTTCCTCTCGTGCACCTCGTTTACGTCAATCTCCATCGCCAGTGCGCCGCTCCACCTCGTCTTCGCAACCGGAAAACTAGCTAGCGCGGCCGATGGGGGTGAGGTCGCTCGACGCGTGCTATCGACAGAAATGCCCCCTGCAGTTGCTATGATTAAGAACAAAGTGCATGTACTTGTTGATGGTGTTTCTGTAATGGCTTTAGTGGATACCGGAGCAACTGTATCCGTAATGAGTCTCAGTTTTAAAGGTCGGTTGGGGCGCAAAGTTGTATTTCGGTGGGACCAGGCTGCAACGTTTTGTGGAGTGAGCGGCGAGTCGTTGCGTCCTGTTTGTGTATGCACTGCTGAAGTATCCTTGGCTGGTGGAGTTTTCGCGACGGAATTTGTAGTTATTCCCCGATCGACGCACGAATTGATTTTGGGCATCGACTTTTTGCGACAGTGTGGTGCGACCGTCGATTGTCGCACGGGGGAAGTTTTCGTCGATGGCCATGTTTCGCCCGGGCTCTTAGAGGAGACTTGCTGTCAAGGTGAACTTTGTGTATCCGCAGATACTGTTGTGCCTGCGTCTACCTCTGTGTGCGTGCCGGTTGTATGTCGCGGTGATGTTCCAGACTGTTTCGATGCCTCCGTAGAGCCAATGCATCTAAATTGTGTGAAGAAGAACGTTTTTGTCCCTCATTGTGTGGTATCCATCGGCAACGGGCGTGCTGGCTTGTGGACGACCAACTGCTCGGCAGAACCCGTCTCGCTTCCAAACGGCTTGAAACTTGCCTACTTTACTAACTACACGTCTTCGTCCATAGCCGTACAAACAGACCCACCGTGTGAACCTGCTGACCTTCGCCACGTCTCGGACAAAAAGCTTCTGTCTATGATAAACAAGTCGCTCAGCACAAGGGAGCGTCATACCTTGGTGGATACGCTTTCTAAGCATCTGTCAGTGTTTGACTTTGCGCAGCCGGACAAAGCGTTCTCGATTCCCGAGTATCGAACACGCCATACTATCGATACGGGATCTGCGCGCCCGATCAGGCAAAAGCTTTATCGCGTCTCGCCTAACGAGCGCAAGATAATCGGGGAACAAGTGAGTGACATGATGAAAAATGGGATAATACAAGAGTCCTCGAGTCCTTGGGCAGCTCCGGTCATACTCGTCAGAAAGAAAGACGGTAACTGGAGATTTTGCGTCGATTATCGAAGATTAAACGCCGTGACTAAGAAGGATGTCTATCCGCTGCACAGTCGTCGTCCTTCTCCTCTTTCTCCTTTTGATCCGCACGTCCCTTTTAAGCACTTGGACGCAACAATATTATAGCTGGCGATAAACAAAAAAAGAAGTAAAGGGATCCGTTCCGACGCGTCACAGCACGCGCCACAAATGGTTCTACCAATGAGGTAGACGCACTTTACGGCGTACAACAGGGGCGCTCTGTGGTGGCTTTCTCTCAGTCCTAAGTCTGAGGGACTGAGTGTAAAGGCAGTGGTGAAGGAGGCTAATGGACATATCAGCAGGGTAGGATTGCATACGTATGAGATGAAATTCCGACGTAAGAAAGAACCGATGAAATTTAAGGAAAAGTCTTGTAAAAAACAAACAAACATAAAAAGCCGGCAGATCGCACGCCCTGTGGGCGTGAGATCTGTGCGATTTTATGCGAAGCTGTGTGCGCGGAGCTTACCAAGTTAACAAAACGACCATGACAACACCAAGACGTAGGCGGCTGTTTCGTAATATTCATGACACGAATATCATGACATTCATGTCATGACTTATCATTTATGTTCGTCATGCACTCTTGTCATTCTATGCCAACTTTGGTGTCAACCAAGCTAACGATACGACCATGAGAGTACTAAGACGTAGCCGGCTCGATAGATAGTTACTCTCAAAGTGACAAATGTTCGCCAAGAAATGCTTCGCATTAAAAGACATGTACCTGTGTAAAACGGAATACATAAATATAGGTATATGTGTGTAGTGTGTGTTGTTATATAACGTAATATGCTGAGGGACACTTACAAATCCCTCGCGGCCAAAGGTGTCAACCCAAGATTCGTTCCACGGGTTTTTTAACAGCGGAGCTGTTTAAGGCGGCCCTAAGTTGTGCCGCGAGCCGCAAAACCTCGCCGAGCTATGACGTCACTGCCTTGCCTCACTCCCCCATACCAGCTTTGCGATAGCTTCGCAAGACTCCGCGCTTCGACACTGCGCGCAGCGCGTCTGCTCGGCTTGCCATAAACGTTCCGTGTAGAAGGTGTGAAGTAGGGGTTGCTATAGTGTGCGGGGGGTAGTAGTAGCCATGGGGAGACCGAGGAAGAACCGCATTCCCGAGGAAGAGGCCGCTTTTCGGGAATCACGCCGCTTAGCTAAACAAGAATACAGTCGCCGGCGTCGAGCTGATCCTGCGCAGAGAGCCGAGGAAGCCTTCAGCAAGCGACGGCGCAGAGTCGAAGATCCCGAATACGCCGATCGAGAAAGGGAAGGAAGGCAGATTGGTATGCGGAACATGCGCGAAAACCCAGACTACAGAGAAGCCGACGGATCACGACGCTTTGCCAATAGTATATCGGTTACGTTCCTGTGACCGTCAGGCTGACCTCACATTGTTGAAGGGATTAATCCTGGTATGTCATGAGACCCAACAAATTGAGGAAAGAAAGAAACCCTCGTACTCAAAACACAAAGGTGTGGACTGTAACGAGTACCACACCTAACCAAAAAGCTGAACGACACAAATTGTGAAGTCGCGTATTAACTCGTACATATTTGACAAAGGCTGTGCACGCGAAGTATAAACAACCAATATTCTAAAGTGGCTTTACACATCCTAACTTGTAAATCTTCATCTCACGCAGGCAAGTCGTCGCTAAAGTGTAAAGGCACAAATAAAGGCAAAGTCAGAGGAAGAAATGGCAGCTTCGTCCGTAGGCGAAGCACTCGAAGTGACAGCAAGGTTAAGCGTTGCGCTAGCGCTCCTCAAACGGTGTTCTAACTTGACGCGAAAGCGACATTGTGCGCCGCAGCACTCGATGCAACTGCTGCAGGCACAGGACTCTTGAACTACAGGAAGAGGCGTGTGACAGTGACAGTAGGATGATTAACGCCGAACATGGCGTTGTCGTCGTCGTACCTCAAATGTAGTACACGAAATCAAACTGACGGATACCCGACAGCGCCTGTCAGTGCCCATTGAAAGGATTATACAGACTTAGCTTGGCCTTTACTGTGCGGTCCAAGTAGTTGTACAATCGGCAAGATAGCAGGAGCAAGCAGCCGCAGTGTGGGAGAAAAAGGCACAGAAGGCGTGACGTTCAAATATTCTAAACGCTTGCAAACACGACAAAAAATTGCGCTAAAAATTACTGGGCTAACCAGCTATCAAAAGATGCATATAAGGTTATATGCTTCTTCTCGAAAGTATCCTTGTGGGTTTAATGCAGAGATATATATTTGCAAATTGAAGAAATAGTTTATCAAAGCTAAACGGAAATCTTGCTCCACTGTTGCGGCTCAAGACGAAAGAGTCCTCCATCTAGATAGAAAACAACCCGGCTCATTCAGCACTACAAGGACTTCGTTATTGCTTTGACAAGCATTCCTTAAACAAAACCCACCAATATTCAACAAAAAGAAGAAAGAATGGCTGAGGTAAACCTAGTTACCACGAGCGAAAGGTCTGTATGGCTTGGTTTTGCAAACAATATTCACACAGCGTTTCATTAAAGCACGCTCCCGCGCTTGGTGAGCTTCCCTATAACATGCGAATCTGGCCTCCCTTTGCTGCGGTGTTTCAGCAGACAACTTTGCCTTTGTTTGAGATTTCGCAGCCTGCCGTCTAGCTATATCTACTGAATGATTGGATTCAGCTTGTCGCTTGCGCTGAAGCGTGCGCACAGACGGCCCATCCGGTGCGCCATCCATGGTGAGACTTAGCGACAAAGCGCCGGTGAAGCAAGCCGTTAAACTCCTCGCCTAGTCCCGTGGTAGCGCAGCGCGGTGAGGCTCCGAGCGAGCGCAGCGTCGACGCCTCTCCGCAGCGGATCACGTGGCGTGAGGTCACACCTGCCGCACCTGCGCTCCGGAGGCTCAAGGTCATTTCGACGCGATGAATGACCTTGCGAGATATGACGCAGTAGAGCTCTCGCTCTAAAAATTCCACCTCCATTCCACCCTATAAAAGAGAATGCACAGTGAAGCTGGTGCGGAGGTTAGATGACGTTACGTAAGCACCACAAGTGGCATACGTCATACACGCACGCACGTGTGCGGAAGTTTAGCGTACATCCTCATTCGTCTGGGCCGTCCACCTAGCGCAAGTGCCTTATTCAACTACATTAGTGTTCAATAGTAAATTGCGTAAGAAAATGGGTAGTTACAAATTACACCAAAGCTGCAGGCATAGATGGTATCTTCAGATGGTTATTCGAATATACCAGACAACACAAATCTGTTACGCCGAACTGAAAGACAAAACTCTTTTCCAGCTGCCGTTCGCGGTCTGTCTGAGTGGCTGCCGGCGCTACGTGGCGGTACTTCTAGCACAGCATACATCCTCATCCTTGTGGGCCCTCCGCCTGGCGCAAGAGTGTTATTGAAGTAATTGAATTTGTCAAAGTAAAATGTGTAAGAAAATTCGTAAAGGGTGACTTACACGCAACTTACAGGCATGATAACATTGGATTGTAATTGGAATATACGAGAAAACATAATTCTGTTACGCGGAAACTCAAACAGAAACTCTTTTTCCAGCTGCCGTTATTTAATTCCTACCAACAAGAGGCTAACAGTAAAACATCTTTAAGCGATCTTGAAGATTTCTTGCTAGGATGTACTATCGGCGTCAAATGAAACACCATATCTGGATCATAGCTGAAAGTATGGTATGCCGCGTTTGATACTAGCACTTTTGTTCCTCGTCCCAGCGCAATCCTTGTTTATTGGACCTTTCCAGCTAATTTCATCAAATTTCATCAAATTTCATCAATATGGTCCCTTAAGTACTGCCATATGTCGTCAATTAAGGTCGCCAATTACCGCCATATATGTGGATGGTTCCTCTTAGGCTTTCTCTACACATTGTCAGTCGACCATTCCGGACACGCGTATGCTGGATATTCATGTCCCCCGTCTCACAGCACAATCATTTCTCTTTCAAGATTCAGTTATTATGCTTAATATCTTGTAGTCACTCCCCGCCACGATAGATATTTTTACATATGCTTCTGCGATGTCATTATCTTTTTTTTTCTTCGTACGAAGCATCCGCCGGTGCCCGGTCTCGATGCGACTGGTCCCTCCACTATCCCATATCAGGGTGCACTGGAACCATACAGTACCCAAATATGGCCTGCCCTCAAAGAAAAGCTCTAGCACGAGAACTGTTTATAAGAGAAGACATTTAATGGTGATAAAGAACATAGTACTAGGGAATGAGCATTGACACAGTATAAGTATCGTATTAACAATAACACATATCTCTTACGAACAAACCAATTGATCAATTCAGCTCTAGGGGTTTAATAGAAAGGTCCCATTTACACATCTCTTCCTTTTTCATTTTACTTTTCTATTTATTTCCGCAGTTTGCAGTGCGATTTCCAAATAAACCGCGAGTTTTTATGTTTCTGTCCAGACAGCGCTACTGTAGCGCCATGTATCGGGCGCTACTCTTACTGCCCGTTTTCATTTTGAGAGAATGACGCCTAGGTGGCGCCACAGGACCTATGGTTTCCAGCGTGCATTGATAATGGAGCGCGTTGGAAAACGTGTGCTGGCTCGTGAGGCTTCGACACATTCCCTAAATTTCACAAAGCTATATCACTGCAAATCATTGGCGTTGTTGCAGAAATTGTGACGCTGAAGGGCGTTGGCTATTAAAAGAGCAGTCTAGCTGTTCATTGGCAAAATTGTCACTTATTTTTACATTTATTCAGAGAAACGTTCGGCAGTAGACGATAACTAAACAACACCCCAGTATAGTAGTAGAGTAGCTATCTGGGTCAGTTAGTACATACTGAGTAGTAAAAACCAGTCAAAAGACGAAGTACAGAGAAAAGACATGGCTATGCCACGTCTCTTCTCTGTACTTCGTCTTT